>NW_020312201.1:0-45349 GCF_002999335.1 Cyclospora cayetanensis | reverse complement strand
CGCTTTTGTGAACCAAATGTTCACACTTTTATATATGCCAATCCGGCCTATTGTTATTGTGCTTGGGCTCTACAATTCTTCCGAGCTTGCCGAGCTGACCCCGGCATAAACCAATGCGTCAGGGCCCGTATGAAGGCTTGAACTGTGGTAATCCGTGCAGGCAGACGAATTTCTATTCATGAATAGAGCCGGCAGTGAAGGCTGTCCGTTGATTAGTGTGCCGCAAGGAGCACTCGTTTCTCCTCGTCTGCGGGTACAAAGCGAGGTACAACTCCAACGGGCTCATGAAATCTTCGAGCACTTGCCCAGGCGTACGGCCATCACATCTTTCTGGTCGGCACACCCTCACCGACGCATTCATAATCATTTTATCGGCTGACAAATCATGCCTCTCTAGCAGCTGTGGCAATGCTTGGTTTGCAGCAGCTTGCTGTGTGGCGTCTTTTCTCCAGTTGGTTGCTGGAGGCTCTGCTGCTCTTTTGTCGAGAGCGTTTTGTTTAAATTCGAATGGCAAATACGTTACATTTTTTTGAAGTATCAAATAGCTTGATCATATCCATGCATCTCTTGTAAGGAAAACTGACATCTCTCTGCATCCGCAGCTAGCAAGTGAGCGGAGAAGCTGCTGCCTGGAGGCATGCGGTGCTATCTACTATACCATTTGATCTAATGGCTACGTAGGAGGCGCTTGATTCCGGACCCAGTACAAACCCATACGAAAGCTAGTCAGCGTTTCCCAGAAGATCTCGCATCTTCTGTTGCACACGCCCCTCAGCGTTCCTGATATGAGGGAAGCAGGGCAGTAAGGATGCGCTTAGCTGCGTTGTCTAAGCGTCCCGAACATTCACGGCTAGTTGCACATGACAACTGGTGCAGACGCACACGATATTCCGTCTTTTTGTGTTGAGCTAACAGTGCACCACAGTGAGATATACTGAAAGCCAAGCCAAACCATTCAACTCCTTGCTAATTTTTGCTAATTTTTTGTTGTACATAAGGAAGCCTTTAAGTGTTACTTAGCCCTCTGCACGCACCGCGTGCACTAGAAAATCAAAGCGATGAAACGAAGCGGCGCCTCGTCCATTCCCTGATTCCTGACTTACGCATATGGCTAGCGGCAAAGTAGAGGAAGCAGCCTGTTCTTTCAATCCTTCGCTGGCCATTCCTGAACCAATGTGGCTCCGGGGCCACAATGCTTCCCCCTGACTTGCTCCTCGGTATGCGCTACAGAGTAAATGTTATAAGGCTCATGCTGGCGCTCCTATTTCTCAGGAGGTTCCTGCGCGCTCTGCTCTTATGGAATCCCCTCCCCCTTGTCGCTACATGATAGAGAGACTCGTAGGGCAGCACTAGCAGAGGCTAGCCAACGGGCACCACTACTTCAGCTGTCGCTGTTGTAGAGCAGCTCCCAAAAGACACACCGAGGCTTCCTTGCTATCTTTGACTCAGGCGCAAACTCTACCGGCAGTGTCATATCAGTGCTATCTATGCATTGCAGGGATGATAACAAATCCAGCACCACCAGCGTCCATCCCTGGCAGCCAGCCTAGGAGCAACAGCAATCACTAGCTTCCTCCTAGTCCTTTCAGCGATTACTGCACAGCAGTGCGTCAGCAGCGCCACTAGAAACACAGCCCCAATTGATGATTCAACTGCAATAGCAGCAGCAGCAGTTTACTGGGTGCGTGCGGAGGAGGCAGAGGAAGACCCGCTCCAGCAGCAGGCGCTGCAGCAGCTGCTGCTACCGCCACCGCCAACTTCACTGAAGCACCACCGGTTGCAGAAAAGAAAGGGTGATGGGATACACGATAATTCTTTAGTATTCTGACTAGCCAAGTGGCCAGCACTAAGGGAAACTGCAGTCGGAGCAGCTTCAGCAGGAGCAGCGCTGGTAGCAGCAGTAGCTGCTGCTGCAATCACAGACTCCCGGCTTATGCGTTCTTCAGCACTGCCCGCAACCCGCCATTCTCTGCTGCTTCCTGAGTAGCATTTCTCTGTCTCTCATCGCATTCTATTGTCTTTCCCTATCCAGTCCCGTATGTTGTGCTGCGGCAACAACCGCAGCAGCAGCAACCGCAGCAGCAGCAGCAGCACTCTGGGCTTATTCGCATCAGCGGCAGTACATCCCTACTGATCGCAGGGGGGTAATACTGCCGCTGCCGCCTCCTGAACTGAAGCACTGCTGCCTTCATACTTCCTTAGTGCTGCAGCTGCTGCAGCAGCAGCAGCCCCCCCACTTGCAGTTGCTGCTTCATGCTGCCTGCACAATCGCTTGTCCTGCAGTCGCTGCTGTTGCTGCTGCTGCTAAGAGGCTGACAGCTACAGCGGTCTGTCGCGAATCTACTCATTTTCTTGCTGCTCCCGCGGCTGTGTTATTCCTGCAAGAGTCCTCAAGGCACTCTGGAGAGGTGAGCCGCGGCTGCTACTGCTGCTGCTGCTGTTTCGCCGTTGCTACTCTTTCTGTATGGCAGAAGCAACCACACCATGAAGCGTTATTTTGTGTTTGCTATTTTTCTTGGAATTGAGAGGACCTCTCATACTGCCGCCGTTCGGTCTGCATATTGTCGCGGGTGCTGCAGCTGCCATAGGCGCCTCTTTCTTAGGATCAAATGCGCACCAGGAGCGGTAGCTACGATGGCATCTATTGCATGCTACATGTGCTACGTGTGCATGGTGCAGGGAGCCTATCTCTCACTCAATCGCAGCAATCCAGCATCGGCGGAAACTAGCTCCAGCAAGGTGCGGCAGCTACGGGAAGGGACTGGCGCTTTTTGATTGTTGTTATTGCAGCGGTAGCTGCTTTTGCGGAGCTTTACCAAGGTGTCTCTGCAGCTGCTACACGGCGTCGTTGGGTGCTGCAGCTGACTGCCTGTGCTCGCCCCATCGTCTGCTGTCGCTATTTTACTCTGACCCCCAGCAGCAGCGCTTGGACCGGGCGCCTGCTGCAGTCCTTCAGAAGGCATTATTATTGGCCATTCCAGATTCGTGGCCTTCTAGCAGTAGTGGCAGACGCCTCAGCACTTTGGGGCCGACATTACCGGAACCCCCTAACGGTGAAGATGAGCTCGGAGCAGCACGAAAACGAGCGCCCGGTGAGTCAGTACCATCCGTTGCAGCAGCACTGCTGTTTTTATGCGACGAGGCGACCCCACTGTTGAGGAGCATACGGGCCTTGTGCTATTTCGTGAAGTGAAGGCACTGTTGTGTACAGCAGTCGTTCTTTGCACTACTGTGTGCTGGCTGTCGCTTCTTTCATGTGCAGTCTGCACCTCCCCTCTGCGCCAACAACTGTGGCTTCTATGGAAGCCCGGCTAACAGGAACCTTTGCTCAAAGTGCTATCGGGAGTTTCTGAAGGCCGAAGATGCAGCAGCGGCCACAGCCACACCGTGCAGCAGAAGTAGGGCGCTGCCGCAGCAGCAAAAGCAGAGCGCCGGTGCTGCGGCAGCGAAAGCGAAAGCAGTAACGGACGCCGCAGCACAGGAACAGCCAGCCGCCTCGGCATCTGAACAAACGGCAGGTGCAGGGGATTCTTCGGAACCTGCTGCTGTATCAACTGAAGCTGCAGCAGCAGCAGCACGCCAAGAAGCCTCCACGGACGCTGCCCCTGCGGGAGGTCCTGCCTCTTCAGCCCCTCCATTCGCCGCCTCAGAGCCACTGACAACCGCGGGAACGCAATCGGTAGAAACGGCAGCAGCAGACGCCGCGAACGCTTTTCCTTCGGATGGGCCACAGGAGGCAGTGGCTCCTCCCTCGCCGGCGTCTGCTCCGGCAGGGAGCGTTTCTGGAGGTCCTGGCAGAGTGAGTAATCGCACGCTGTCTTGAAAGCTTTCCGCGGCTTAGGGCGTCTGCGGAGCAGTTAGGGAGCTACACGAAGGAACTGCGCAGCTTTTACGTTTTTAGGAGTTTGGGTGGACAGCGGGAGGGATTCGGGGCTTGAGGGGAAGCACTTTTTGGCTTCGTTTGTTGCGCAGGGAAAGGCGTCTCGCTGCCAGAAATGCAACAGGAAGGTGGGGTTGTTGGGTTTTATGTGCCGCTGCGGCTTTGCTTTTTGTGGCGAGCACCGCTATGCTGATGCCCACGAGTGTATGTTTGACTATAAAGCATTCGAGCGAGAGCAGCTGAGAAAGCAGAACAACAGGGTCGTCGCAGAAAAACTGCAAAAGCTCTAACTTCTTTCGCTAGGGGAAGGGGACTGTCGCGGGCTCTTGCTGTTCGTTTAGCCGCATGAGACCGTGTGTTGGAGCAGGCAGCGACATTTTTAGCAGCGGCAGTGGAGAGCGGAGGTGTTCCACATACTTATGTCGCTCTTCTGGATTGATCTGTTTGTTACTGCGACTGCGTGCGCTGCTGCGGGGGAGGCAGTGGCAGCAGCGGCTGCCTACTGCAAAGCAACATAGCAGTTATGTTCCGTGACGATATATCTAGATATAAGGCGGTTTATCTGTTTGCCCACTTGAGGGGTACACATGTATAACATCTACAGCAAATATTTATGTACATACTGAGTGCTGCCTGCGTGCGAGATATGTGTATACGTGTTTTCTGGATGGTTTAGTAGTGCTGCTCCCCAAAGAAAACGGGTGCAGACGTCTCAGCAGAACGCCTCATCGGCTGTTTGTCGTAGATATATATATATGTGTATATTCACATACTTCTAGGTGCACGCCGAACGTGTATGCACCCAACCTGTTCGGGTGTATGTGCTCTTTGCATATTTTTGCACTAAATAGTATGTATGGAATGTACATATGTATATATATATTAAGTACATATAATGTATGCATTACGCACTTATATGCCAAGCTGACTCTCTGCTTTCTCTTATTGGCGCGCAGCGAGTTCCTCGCTGAACAGGAGCAAACATCAAGCGGATGCACTTTTAATGTGTAGGATTTGCCTCTGGTCGCTGTCTTTTGCATGGAGCCCCAGAAGTAGACTTTTTCGAGGCGCATGTTCATGCGAAGGGCTGCGCTCCTAGTTGGTTTCGCAGGCAAAGGGCGCACGGCGTCCTGAGTCTACCGTCGGCTGGCGAGTGGCGGAAGGATCAGCGTCTTTGCTTGGTAGTACTTGCGGTGACGTCGGAGCCACGTAGCTTTTTAAGCCGTAATTGTCCGCAGTTGCGTAGGGGAAATCCTTGCCACCGGGTCGCGCTCCGCCGGTGCTTCGGGTGTCTGGGATGTTGGAAGGAACGTGGAGTTCCTCCAACCCTGATTAGCTTTCCCTTTGTATTAAAACTAATTATTTAGTGCCTCTCGTATGGGGGGAGGTCCATATAGTGAGCGACTCAGGGGCAAAAACATTGTACAGAATACATGCAACGCGAGCGGACACGCAGCCCCCGCAGGGGGGACCCGCGGCCTACCGGCAGGACACCTTTGCTTTTTCTGATTAACAACTATTAGAAAAGCGTTCCCTCTTTGCAAAGGTTATTTTGAATCCACAGGGGCAAGCCCTGCGTCTGATTTTGCTGCTCTCGCCTCCCTGCAACTCTCTGCTCCGACGCGACAAGATGGTATTGAACAACGCTGCGCTTTCCTGCTTCCCCGTAGCCACCTTCCTGTTACACGAAGTCTAATGCTTCCAATTTTCCGCCCTACGCACATTCTGAGGCAGCCACCTCTCGCATTTGACAGCGGTGGTATGCCAGCTCGCGCATGTGGAAGCACTGCAAGGCTCTCCAGGGGCTATCGCCCCTGTTTTCCTTCTTTGCACTGGATCATCACGCGGCGTCTCTGCATGCTGCGCCTTTCTCAGGAGGGCGCCTGCAACAAGCGGAAGACAACTGTACAGCTCACCAAGGATCAGCTGCTGGACGACAAGCCCCTGGAAGAACCGCAAGAGAATGGCGCTTCGGAGGAGCTCAGGGAGGCAGATCCGACCACCCTGAAAAACAGGCGGTGCGAAAACCCTGTCGATTGTTCTTCAAGGAAAGAGGGGCGTTTCCGGGGTTACCACGAGTGCTTCCTGGGCGTCATGGTGACTTGCTGGCATTGCTGCAGCTGCGCTTCTTTAGTGCCCCGCTGCTTTCTGGCGTTCCCTGGTGTACTGCTGCAGCCGCCTGAAGATTGTGCGGACGCACGGGCCTTCTGCGAGTGCCTCTTCGGAGCAACAACCGGCGAAGGAGGTTCTCCCAGAAGCGAGGGTGGGTGGCATGCATGTATTTCGTTGGTCCCTGTGCACCTCTGTTAAGGGCTTTTCGCGGGGGCTTGAAGCATGGCGCCTCAGGCGTTGACTTGTGGCTGGTACGTATGTCCATGCAGCGGCTGCCAGCCTCCCCGGAAGCGGCTCCTGCAACGAAAGAAGAGGTCCCTGCGGCTGCGGCCACCCCAGCGGCTCCAGCTGAAGCAGATGCGAGCAACACAGCAGCCGAGGAGGCCGCTAGCTCTGCTTTAGACGGTGCTGAGCGTGAGCTGTTGCCCTCCTCGGACAGGGGAGAAACTGAAGGTGGAAGCGCCAACGGCAGCAGCACCTTCACTACCGGCGCAAGCAGCAGTAGTAGCAACAACGGCAACACCGCCAACGCCACCACAAACAATGACAGCAGCGTCGGTGGCGGTAACAGCGGGCTATTCGGATCTGTATTGAAGGGAACCTCTTCGTTCATTAGTCCATTTGGCTCGCTCGTGAGGGGAACTTAATCTTGGAGGTGCAGCTACTCCGCGGCTGGAGCTAGGCCGCGGCTGTTCCAGTAGAGGCCTTCGCCAGTACTGTATGCGACAACCTCTGCTGCATGTGCTGCTGCTCCCGCTGCGCAGAGTGCGTCGGGATCTTCCTTCTTGCTGCCCTCAGGGGGGTCAGCGGGAAGCGCTTCGCTGTTTGGAAGCCCCCCCCCGGCGACGCCGGCTTCCGAGGCGGAGGAAGCAGATGCTGCCCCTCCAGAGGAGCCAACCGTCGTGACCACCAGTAAGTGCTGCGAACAGAAACGTGGCGAGCGCACACGTGGCAGGAAGAGGCGAGTACTACTGCGTATTCTTGGGTCACCCTTTGGTGTGTGGGTGCTCAGCTGTTGACAGCAAAGAGGAAGTGATCTTTACGGACGTAAGTTGGGCAGGGCGTCGCCGCCATTTCCGTGGGTTCTTCTCCCCCTGAGGATACGTGTCATCCTCTGACCTTCTGGTGTCTGCTCCGGTTCTGCCTCGGACTGTCGTGGCCGAGCCGGACGGCCTCGGTCGCGTCATGAGGATGCTGTTTCTCTCCCCTCCTCGTCTTGTGTCGCAAATCGCCAGTTCGTAGTCGTTAAATTGCTCTTGGCTTGTGTGCGTTTTCCACGGCCAATGGCTGCCGCTTGGATTAGCAGTGTGCATGCTCTGCGACTCTTTTAGAAAGAACTTGGGTGTAGCTTCTGCCAGCCTCATGGGCGAGGCATATGAGTGGGTGGGCAGCTTTCCCGTGCCGTTTTTCTGTATGCTTCGGCGTCTGCCCATAGAGAGACTGCCGCATGCAGTGCTTTGACATGGAAAAGAAGGCATGGGCTCCCAAACCACCTCTCGACGGAAAAGTTGACATTGTCGTACCCAAGGCAAGGATAATTAAAAGCTGGGGATTCAAGTGCTGTGCCTACTACGCGATGGAGCGAGCTTGCTCTTGGTGTCCAGCATCTTTGTTGTTGGGGTGTCGGGATGATGGCAAACGACCAGCTTTTCAGGTCTGTCGTGGGTCCTTCCCTTGTTGGCATGCGTTTTCGTTTGCCTGTGCGTGCGCGTTGTGTGCTGCGGCCGCATTAGGAGGGAGAAGAGGAGGGCTTGCCTAATGCTCGTATCTTGTTTTTTGTAAATCGCACCGGGCGCCTGCGGCTGAACTCCCCCGTGCTGCCTTCTTCCGTTAAGTTTAGGCACCCTGTAGAGCGAGCTGCACTGTCGACTGGAGCGGCGGCAGGAGCCGCTGCCGCTGCCGCCCCCTCAGAAGGGGGCGACGCAGCCCAAAAGGAAGAGCAAAAGGACTTGCCACTCAAGCTAAATACTGTGGAATTTACAGGGCTTAAGATCGATGCAGGTAGGTGTTGCTAGTTGTTTCCTGTTGACCCGTTGTTGTAGGTGGCTTTTCTTTTGATGTTTCGCTAGTCACGGTCATGCATGCTGCACTGTTGTCATCGTAAAGGCACGTATGTCCCCGCCAACGACAGTGCTGCCCCCGTCTCCTGTGTCTATAAACGCATGTGTAGTCACGGCGAGCTGTGCTTTGTCTGCTTGTTGGAAGCTTGCTGTACGCGTGGTCTATCTCTCACGTGCCCGTGTGTGTTGCCACCCACTTTCTGCCGTTTTGGCTGTCTACTGATTCTGGCGCTACTGCCTTGCCATTCCGTGTTTCCCCTTTTTTTACAGAGAACTCCAAGGATACGACTTTTTATCGAATTCGGTTTAGCAGCGACGCGCGCGCAGCCGAGTTTGTTGCCTTGGCAAACGCGAAACAGGAGGAGGCTTCAAAGGCCCTGCACGGCGGCACTAACAATTAGCTGATCGCTCAGTGCAGAACCTTTTAAAAAAACTATTGATATGAAAACAAGAATAGACATCTCAGACCCCTTCGAAGGAGCGAAACTGAAAACATAGGACGCTTCACAGACCATGCATGACTGCAGCAAAAACAGTCCTGAGGAGGCACATAGCACCCGCATGGTAAAATACAGCTCCTTTCATCAGGAGCCACACTGCGGTTCTGTGCTCATGGGAAGAGTATATGAGGCCCATGGCTCAGATCCTAATTGGCACATATTTACACAAAAAGGTTGGGCCACTTTTTGCTGGGGCAGTGTCCGTCCCGGCTGTGCTGCTTGCCTGTCTGGGTCTCTGATGGTATATAAGCAGCCGACCCGCGAGTGCGGAGGGAGCAGTTTGACAAAATGACATCCCTCCACGGCTCTCCGCCCCTACCTCATCCTCAATGTCCTAAATCTTGCTGTTCTTTTAGATTTACTTATGTCAGAGGGACTCTTTTGTCGTGCTGTTGTCCCCGCTGTAACGGACGTAGGCGCGGGGCAGGCGCAGCAGCAGATCGAGGGAGGAGCTGGCCAGCTGACGTGTGGATTTGAGGGCTCTGCGCCATACGCTGGACACCTGGCTTCGGGGCTCTGCACACAGGCAGGCAAAAACGGGGCAACACCTAGGGCAGCGTTTGGAGGACACAGTTGACGCGAATCCGCTAGCAGCAAACGAGTAGACGCTTAGGGCACGAAAGAGAGAGAGAGAGCGAGAGAGAGACAAGAGCCGCAACTGACAGCCACATGCCGCCTAGGGAATGCCACTGAGGAACGCAAGTCAACGGAGTCAGAGGAAATGCATGAACGCTCGTGCGAAAGGGCCCAAGCGAAGCCAGCACAGACAGCACCGTCCCCGTATATCGTGTTTACGAAAAGGATTTGTGCTGGCCGAACACAGGAGCAAAAAAGGCAAGAGTTGCACTAATAAACTGCACATCAGTACATTGGACCGCAGTACGGGCAAAAGGTCCACTCCTACGAGCTGATGCGATGCGAAAAACGCAGTCATGCAGAATCAAAGCTCAAAATTGTTCGCATGTTCTGCCTCTTACTGATGATATGCTGGATGAGGTCAATGAAGGCGACGGTGGGGTTGAAGGCCGACGGCCTTGTCAGAAGCAGCAGAGAGTCGGCTGTGAAGTAGGCCTGCACTAACCAGCTGCGCAAGTCCGAGTATGTTGACTTCGGGCTGGCGGTACTGTCACTGGCAGACCCGTCCACGACCAATGGTCCCGACGTTTCGACAAGCTGCCTCACGGCGGCGTTTGCGGCATCCATACCCACTGCGGCTGTTTTGCTGAGGAGAAAGGCAGCAGCCTTCTCCACTGCCTGCTGTTGCAGCTGCTGCATCATCTCTCTCAGGCCGTCCTTTGTCGTACTTGGACTTCGCAAAAGCAGTTCCAGCGCATCTAGCGTCAAGACGCTGACTGAACTGACGGCCATCAGCGGCTCTTTCGTCTGGAGGACGGAGATAGCCTGAGGCGCCCGCTCTAGGGCAGATGAAACGGCCTCAGCCGAGACATCCGGCCCGATTAGGCGTGCAACAATTAGCTTGTCCCACAGATAATCTAAGAGAGCTGCAACAAATAAGGCACACCACCCATTCAAGCTGTAATCGCCACAAAACGCGCATTAAATTCGTTAGTAAAGCCGTAAATCTACACTATTCTGGCCACGCGTGCAGCCTATTCTGTTATCTCCTCCATCTAACAGTTGAATGGATGCTACAAAGAGAATAGGCCAACTTTCGCTGCAGTGTGTGTCCACCCCTCCCTTCGATTTAGAGCGATAAGCCCGTGCGCTGCATCACCTTGCTCTCCTTTCGCTTGCACCAACTTGACGTTTTCAAGACCCATGCGCACAAAATACGGAAACAGCTTTTCTGCCTCCACCATGCTGTGCTCTATCAACACTCTTGACTGGTGTTCGAGCCAAAGAGGATGCGTGCAAAGTTCCTGTCTGCCTTCGCGGATTTGCTGGGACTGTGCTTGGGCCTTCCATACTGCAGAGCCCATCAGTTCTCCTTCCGCGGCATTCTGCTCGTTCACAGCATGCGCTGGCAGGTCGTCGCCTAGCCACAGATCGGCTCCTTGCTTGCATGCAGAACTTAACACTGCCAAGTGATCATCCTTGAGAAGGCGTTCCCAGGTCTGTCTTAGGAGTATCAAAATATTTTTCACGGATGATGCCAGAAACAAAGTGGAGTAGGACTGGCCACCTCCGTTTTCCACTTTTCTTTTTTTGAGTGGTATTTGCATTGCGTCAACCGGAAGCCTAGCCTCAGAGGTTTGCGTGTGCCACCGGTTCCCCCGGCGTCTCAGAGCTTTGATGCCCAGCAGCCACCGCCTATTCTTTTTCCTGGGCCTCCCAAGGATGGCGATTTCAAGCAGCTCAACAATGCGGTCAGATATGGCGGTGAAATGAAGCGAAGAGAGCTGCGCGATCGACAGCAAAAGATGGAAAGTGGAGGCGAACGCTGATGTATGGGCGTCGAATTCAGAAATCTGTTTCTCCAAGTAATCTGTGATCTTCTTGGCGTTTTCCAGCGCTTCACGCTTCGCCTTTATCGACATTTCCACCTCGTGTTTAACCGAGAGTTCCCTCTCCGCTTTTCTGTTTTCTGATCCTGATACGCGCGGCGGCACTGGCCTCGGCATTTGGGATTTTTCGCTCGCGGCCTCGACAGCGCTTCTCGGAGTCGCTTCCGGATCTCCGTTGTCAGTTGGTCCATCAGACATGGGGATTCTCTGAGCTGGACTCTGCTTAGACGCCATGTCTAGCGCCGCTATTCCTTTGTGTTCTGAGAGCGTGCCTGTTGGTTCCTTATCCTCAATGCCTGTAGCCACAGCTGCAGTTACCCTGTGCAGCCCATGGCCCTTCAATGCGGATATACCCGATGCCTCTTCCTGTGACCCTTTTGTCTCCTTGTCTTCCACGGTAGATGCCGTTGCCTGCTCGATTACGTCTTCTGCATCCGCCAGTTGCAGTAAAAGGGAAGATATCATCCGCAGGCGGCTTACTGTGTTGACGGGAGTCGTGTACCAAAGCTCAGAACTCCGGTCTGCAGAGCAAAGACAACAAAAAGACGCCCAAACGGCCCCCTTGCTTGCAAGGCTAGAACAACGTATAGCCTCTGAAATACTAAGAGTGCCAGCGCACGCTGTTCGTCGAATCATACCTTTCGGTGTGCATTGCAAGGGAGACGCAATGGAGCCTTCTCCATAGGTCTCAGCTCCCAGTCCGATGATTTCTAGAGACTTGATGAGGGGAGCATGGAGCATGAAGACTGCTTTCAGCTCTGACAATGCCTCCGTTTCATCAGAAAACTTCAGGGCTTGAACGACCGCAAGCAGAGACTCAATGTCATCAAAGGGAAGAGACTGCGATGTGTCCTCCACTTTTGGCTGAAAGTAAACGGGAGACTCCGAGGAGATAAGCATCTCTTTCAACTCCCTAAGCACTTCCAAGATGACTTTCCTCATCTGGACATGCTTTGGTATGTTCAACACTGGAACTACCACAGTGCAGTATAACAGTATCGAGGCGCGTCCAAGGGGAGGCAGGTGCATCTCTTGCGCTGCTGCACAATCAACCAGGAGGCCAAGCGAAGCTGCAGACTCAAAATATTAATGCTTACATTTGCAGACTTTCAGGGGCCTGCAAAGAAGGCTACGCGTCAGCACCGCAGGTCCACTATGTCACAGCAGGGAAACCGCATTACCTGCACTCGGCGGGGAGGATTCCGGTACGGTGAAACTAAGCAGGGCAGGGGCTGTATGTATGCCCAGTTGCTTGAGAGGCTCTTTCGCGGATGCCTCCAGCAGTGTGAGCGCTTCTCTGGCTTTAATGGCCAGCTTAAGCCCTGCCTGCTCTTCAAAAGCAAGCCGTCTTTCTGCGATGAGGTACTTCGACTTCGACTTCTCGGACTGATTCACGAGATATGCATAACGAGAGAACAGAGAAGAAAGGTGAGGGCCAACGTAGGGAGAAGCAGAGTTTGTCGCGTGTAACAGCGTAATGTAGCCTGCAGCCTGCCGCACATGCTGCTTGTATGCTGGGCCGAAGTCAACGCTCGCGGCTCCCAGCTTTGCTTGCAATTGTCTTATTAGTCCTGAACATGCAGACCACGCACCTTAGAATCATATCCGGTCAGGTGCTGTAGAAAGCCAATCCTGAAGTATTTTGACGGTTGGTGTTATAACAGACTTGCAAGGAAATTTGATGCTTAAAATTGCAAGAGGGAAAGCCAAAGATAGACGCCTATCTCCACCAGCATCGCATGAACGGTCAATTCAAGTTGTTGGGCGAAGCGAGTCGGTTAGATGCATACGTCTCATTGTAGGCGAAGGAGTAGGCATCATTTTCATCTGTACAACAACTTCTGTTCCCTCAATGCGATCCATTAGCGGCTGCACTGCTACCTCAATAATAGATCGAATACGTCCAAAGGCAACAAGCGCCATTGGATGCACCAAAACTCGACTTGGATACAGAGACTGATCGGCAAACGCCTCAACAGCTGCCAACTGCAAAGTCCTCAAGTACTCGGGACCGCGCAAAATGTTAAATACTCTGAAGAGCAAACAGGGCAGTGAACGGGCATACCGCACGTTGCATGTTGCATGTTAGTCAAGGGCGGCAAAAATCGATGAAGCGGAAACGGCTAATTTCAATACAACCAGCAACGTGCTCATGGCAGCACTGCAGGTCGGGGTGTAGGCAGAGCACACGTACACACTATTGCGATGGTGGTACGTACCGACGACCAAATATCCGTTTTGCGGATTCGCTTCGGATTTTATGCATCAAAATTTTGATGCCGCGCGTCACTTTTTTCTTAAGAACGGTAAAGGCGCGAGCAGCAGCTACGCGTAGTGCGGAGGCTCGTTCGCGTTCCTCTCCTTTTCTGGGTGGCTTCGCATTCAAGTACACTTTCCAGGAGTATCTGTTGGTTTTTTTCGATTTGCGCAAAAGCTGGGTTACATGGCTCAAGTATTTAAAAACCGCCTCCTTTTCCTTTTGATCTGGAACGCCCTGTGTGAAATAAGGATGGTGCACAGGAGAGGCGTTTGTCACGATACATGGACGGATGCCAGCAGCCGAGCTCACACAAAAGCAACAATGTGGAGGGGTCTCTTAGAGCCATCTCGAGAGAGGCCCCAAAGTGACTGCTTTGGCACGGATGCAACAGCATGGGCCATATAGATATTGTGCTCTAAGGGTGTTTTCGAGGAAGTCACTTCAAGGAATCGTGTGCGCGCACCGTCTGGCGTTTCCCCAGGAAGCGAAGCAGGGCACATTGAATGACGCCCGCATCATGTGCGTCTAATTTGGCAGAGTGGGGTTCGTCTGGGCTTGTGACTGCGCTGTTGTGTAATTCTTCGCACCAGCTCTCGATAAGAGGCTCACTTGTTCCTTCCTCGACATGAAGGGCCCTACTGAAAGCAGATTTTCGGGAGTCCTGGTGAATGGGCTCCAGTGGCTGTGATGCTGTTGCGAATCGTTCTTTCGGCTGGTGGTGAAACACAGGCCTCTCTCCTGTCCTTTGCTTTCTCTCTGCGTATTCGTCCCATAGAATAGACTGGAATTTGCCAAACAAGCTCGTGAAGCCACTTGTGTTCCTCTCCACCACTCTGTAGGCTTCCAGCGCAAGCGATCCACTGGCTATCAGCGCCAAGTCGAGCAGCCCGGAGCGCAAGCTGCCTGCGCTCAAAAAATTGTTAAGATACACATTGGCTACTCATGCAGGCCGCTCGGGAACCCGAGACTGACAGCGCTGCGGTGTTCGGGTGGGTGCCCGCACAGTCAAGACGATGCGAAATCCTCGCGGGCGCCCGAAGCCACGGACGGATCGATATACGTCGAGCAGGGCAAGAAAAACGACTGGAAAGGGTTACACAGGAAAGGTGGGTAGAGCCTCACCTGCCACGATGACTGTGGTCTCCAGAGACCTGCTAATAAGACCTAATACCGCTTCCGCTGACAAGTCAATGGAATACAGGCCTGTGTGTTCAAAATCTGCGAATTTAGAGCTGTCCGGGCGCATGTCCGACGAAAGTGTATGCTGCACGAAATCCCAATCCACCGGCGTGGATGTGTTGAAAAAGTACTCCCACGTTTCTTCTCTGTAGAGCATGCGCTTTGTCGCCACCATCAGGTCTGCCACCTGCGTACCGGCCGCACGGCAGTTCGGGCAGGAACAGACACAGGCGAGCGCATGCAGGTAACGATTTCAGCGTTTTAGCCTGAAGAAACTCGCAATGATCGTTTTATTGGGGAAGGCATCCTCTGACATGGCGCGCCCACTTCGCCTGGACTCTAAAAAGGAGACCGCTTTCGGCGAGTGCTACGCTGCATGCATTCATGAGCTCGCGGTGGTGGCGCACATATTTGATTAGGCCATGCCGCCTTTGTGCATTTCACGGCGGTAGGCACCTAGACAGAATTCGGAACGTACCAGGACCGCGTCGATCCTCGGAATGCCTCTAGACCAGAGCGCCGCCTCTATGAGATGTGCAACCTTTTCGTCCTCCTGCCTGCTCCTTAAGATCACAGACGCGTCTACAGCGAAGCCTTCAATGTCCTGTACACCAGGCACGCTTAGCTGGCCGCCTTTTCCCTTCGTTTTGTACCACCCGTTGAGGCCAACAAACTCGAATTCGGGGATGCACAGCTGTTTCTGCAATTCTTGGGACAAGGGCGGCTCTGCAAGCGAATAGACACGAAGGTTGCACACAGATCCTGGGCTTGCACTGAAGTGATTAGAGGTGAAGCAACAGCGCGGAATCGAATAACCCCTCAGACGGATGCTGCACTTAAAGTAGGGCAACCTAGAAGGCTCTGAATGCTCAGCTAGCTATTTCAATTTTCATCGGGTCTCGTGAGGTCAAAGCTTTGCTGTTTGCCCCTCGATGGCGGGTGGAGAAGAACGAAAGAGCCTCTCCCGCCTGTGGACGCGCACCCGGCCTAAAGGCCTTGACCTTTCCCATATCTGTCGTCAGCAAAAGAACTGATCCCTCCTTATTGCACTGAAGACGCTCTAGTTTGAACTGCAGGGGCAAAGATGAGCAAACACCAGAGAGCAATCATTCTGTGAGACGCTGGCAAGGCAGCATGCCTTATCACGTATATTGACTCGCTAGGAATACGGAAGCAGAAAGCATACACGACTGCTGCGTCTTGCGGAGCCCGCATATTCTGGCCCAAAGACCCCGCAGTGCGCATGTGCGTAGTTGCTCTGGTCTTGGCGCTTGCTACATCCGGTCCTGCAGCAGCTAAAGTGAAAAATTGCTCAGGAGCAAGCTTACGGTTTGCTGAAAAAAAGTGCTTGTTACCATGTGGTCCGAAGACACTAGGAGCAGACACACACACAGACACAGACACCACATGCACAGCTAGCTCTATTTCTAGTTGCACCCCGCTGCCAAGTAATTCAAGTGCATGCAATCAGCTGTTTAACTAAGCTTTACTGCATCTATCTATGCTGCGTGTGCTCTGACTGCCGTGGTTGAGCTTGCTGCCGTGCAGCAAAAGGGTCTCCAGGCCAACTATTCCACCACAAAGCACCTGCTTGTTCAATTAAAGATAGCTCCTCCTGTGACAACGGTTGCTCCTTGTCCGCTCTTTTGCCGCCATCTGGGAACAGATGTTTTATGAGCATGTCCAGGCCCCAACTGGGCTTTCTTCGGAAAATATTCAGTCGGCGGCTCCTATATCTAAACCAGGCGGCGTCCTTGAAGAATGTCATGAAGTCCTGCGTAAGGTCTTCGTTGGACCACGCGGTGTGGTCCTCCTCCCCAACAGATACCCCGAAGTGCGCGGCCACCAGAAACTGTAGCACTGCGAACCGAGACTTTGTGGCCTCATCGAAGTTGTAGCAGGAGTGTTTCTGCTCAGGCCTGCACGGCTGCACCCTTTCCTGGGCAACAGCGACCATTACCATCTTTTCAAGTCTTCCAAAGATATTGTTAAATGCTGAAATGAGCTTTGACACGGAGCGTCTAAGCAGCGACATCATCAGCAAATCCCTTTTCGCCGCATATTTTTCCAACAGAACGTCCTCAGCAGCCGTAGTTGAATAGTCCTCAACGGCTGCGGCCGTAGGCGGCTCTGGCACCGCCAAAGCTAGCTCGAGAGGCACATCTAAACTGGCAAAAGCCTCGAATCGCTCATTGACCAGAGACGGATAATCGGAGGAAGGCATGTTCAGCTCTTGCACAGCCTGTTCTTTTTTGCTTTGACCGCCTTGCATTGCAGCCACTCGCACCCTCTCTGTGCTTTCCGCGGACCGAGGTCTCCACATGTGCAGCTTTCGCAGCTCCAAAAAACTGACTGCGGCGAAAAGAGATAAGCAGAATGACGAGCTGGTGACGCAATTCGCCCAAGCGCCCTACCTCGCGTGCGTCCTAGAAACTTTTCTTAGTGGCTAACTGTAGCGGCTCGATTATCTGTGACGGCTGCCTGCAAGCACTAAGGGCGTACACACGTGAATGGTCGTCTCACCGATACCAGCTAACCCAGCGGTAATGTTGTGGACATCCTTCTTAAGCCCTGGTTTTATTGTCACAAGGTTGGAAAAGGAATTCGCGATTTCCTCCCTCCTGAACGATTCGTTGATGGTTTCAATCGACACATGCCCGCTCTGGTTGCTCAAGGCCTCTAGCGTAATTTTGGCGGTGTTGTACATTATCGACATCAGATCTGCAATGTAGGCCCTGAAGGACACCCAGCTGATAAAATTCAGGGCGCCACGACATCGCGCAGCAAAAGACTCTGTCCGGCGATACGTATTCTCGCACTGTAAAAACGCAGCCATACGCACTAAAACGATTCGTTCATACACCTCGGCTCTGCCCGCTTAGGCGGATTGCTGTAAGGGGGCACTGCAGTACGGCCTACCCAGCAGCAGTCACAGCCCTGGCTGCTGGCACCCCTGCTGGACCGTGTCAGCGCGACGGGGAGCGTTCCCTGTTGGGCAGCAAGCCATGAGATTGCGTCAAAAGGGATAGCGCTAAACTTACAATCAGCTTTGTCTTCGCGAGGACCACCGATTGTTCCTGCATTTGCAGGCACACACCAAAGCACCCGTCCAACCTGGTGTAATACATGAAACAGCAAGTACAAACGGTTCTTCTTCAGCGTTATTCTTATGCTGAGGGTTCAGACTGCGTGGTAGCGCGAGAGACAAGAAAGACCATAACGAAAATAGAAAGGGGTGGCAAGAGCGAAAGATGAAAATAGCGCTGCCGTGCAACGTGACTTTTTCAACTCCAGGGTTCTCTTGTGGGCTTGAACGCATGGGTTTTTTATTGCTGCATACATAACACTTGGTGGCATCATCCTCGTATCCTTCCAGGTAGTCTGACTCCATGAATAAAGAAAACTCCCTGGAAAATTCTACCACTCCAGTGAGGAAACCCTTAGAAAAAACTTCACTGGAGAAGGTAGTAAGGGGTGGGAGGGCGCTGCCAGCTGATTTCGCTGGGGTAGAATCCAGCTGCCACATTTTTGTCAGCATATCTGCAAATTTGCTTTTGAAAGCGTCCTTCAATAAAGCAGCGCCCCTGGGATCTCTTTGCAGTCGGAACACTGTACGCACGACACAGCCACATGAAACTACAATGAATGCACACTTGCGTCCTCGTGGGTGCTGGTGTGCTAGTGCCTGGCTAGAGGCGGTGCAGCCACTGGGCGCACAGACAGCTGCCGACACGTGTAACGACACTCTTGAAACGCTACGCTTACGCTGCGCATGCATGTATACAGGAATTGAAGTGTTTATGGCCTTGACTGCGATGAAGCTGGCAATCTTCGAGAGCAGAACCGGAATTCCCATGAGACATGCAACCCCCATCGCTGCTGCCAACCCCCCTGTGAGTGCCAGGAGAGGAGGAAACATTATCATGCTAAATGAGCGGATGAAGTACCGAATAAATGCACCAAAAATACCTCCTGGAAACCGCGGCCCTGGGGCCGCCACGTGTTGAATCTGCATGGCCGTTTTCAGGCAACCGGGTACCAGGCGTGCTCCCGATTCACTGACATATCGAATGCCTAAGCCCAAACTATGTACTACATACAGAAGGCTGTGAGCCACTGTGAAGACCGAATCTGACGCAAGGGACTGAAAAACACTCGCAAATCCATTTTCTGAGGACGCAAGCGCAACAGCAGCAGCATGCGCGGGAACTCAGTCAATAACCGATGCTGGCTGCCTCAAGAGGCACTGGATTACGAGGTTCGCGCTCTCGCGAGAGCACATCAAAGCCAAGAAGCACATGCGAATGCTTAGTAATGCATAAAACACGCGCTATGGCTAACGCTGGCAAGCTTCCATGCACGCTCTGGAATCACGCAAGCTTGGCTGTTTAGGAAACTCCATATAACAATCTATTTTCATAGGCTTTGCTCTGGTTACCCAAGGGCTCATTTGCAGCTTACGCTTCCCATCTCGAATATGACTTATTAGGTCTTCTACAGCGGATAAGAGACTCTTATCACTCTCTAGGCTTGCAGTCGAGATCCCTGTGCATTTCTTCAAGATCTTCAGCACAGCACGAACTTCTAGTGCGGCTTCTTCTTGGGTTTTGGGTGGCCCTGCGAAGATGCCATTGCACCGTGCTGGGTAAACTACTGGTCTTAATGCCCTTTTTTCAAACCACCGTAACTGAAGTGCTCCAGATCGCCCACCAACAAAACAAGGGTAAAACTCACTGCTCTTGACTACTTTTTCGATTTGCTTCACAACCGTTTTCATCTGCTGCAGCCCGGGAGAGATGCTACCGATTATCGGATTACAGATGGCCAGATAGCGTAGCGCACCATGCGTCTGGGAGTAGCTGAAGGCTGAATTTACGCATGCAACAAGCATCAACAAGATGACCTCAAGAAAGCGTGTAGGGGATGATGCCACCCCTTGTGCCTGTCCAGGATTGAGATGGTGCAAGAACCATCCAACTAAACCTTTTGTTGCGGTACGTTGCATATTTCAAAAAGCGCACTTGGTTTGGTGACTCCTCTAATTGCCTCTCTGAAGGCTGAGTGATACAGCACCAGAGCTTCATGGTCTAGGGGGTCGATTTTCACGTCTACCAGAGAAGCTGGCTTTAGAGCCTCGTCTCCCTCCCACAGGGTACCTGTGTGACCCAGCATATGCAGCAGATCAAGCAATCCCTTCGAACCCTGGGATATTTCTGCAAGGAGCCTCAAGTCACAAGGCCAAGACACATGCAGCCGCTAAAGCATACATCACGGAGCCTTGCACCACTTCCGGTAGCCATCGACTACCTTGGAGGCTTTCTAAGTGCTCTTCGCGTTGTGAAGTATACTTCTCCCTTGTTGTTGCGGCCTGTTGGAGACATGGGAAAATGCTATGCCCCACTAGGACCTTCCCTGCTTGCATGCCATTGCACTCACTACCAAGTGACGTCTTGGAGGGCAATCCAGGCTGGTTGAAAGGCTTTATTTCAGGAGCCGATGCTAACAGGAGTTTCCGCTCCCGGCTGTGCGCGGAAGCCACGGAGAAGGCGATGAGCCAAGTGAAGAAGGCTACGCTGGAGACGCCACTTGGGGCCATGGCTGGTGACAAGTGCAGAATCGCAAGGCAGATTTACATTCATTTGCTAAAGGGGTCAAACTTTCGGGCATTCATGCTTATTCGGCCATCATACATGTGGGCCTCTGGTGTCGTTGTCTAGTCACTGGGCTCGCACTGCTTTCCCTTGTTGGGGCAAAACTGCCGCAATAAGACCTCATAACAATTGAAATACCCATTCATAAAATAAGCAAAAATTACCTGAATTCGAAAAATGCACGGGGCTGCTAGGGGAAGCTCAAAAGCCCTGCACACATTCGGGCATAGGCGGAGTAACCAACGGCCCGAAGCCACTGGCCCGAACCCTTCCTGGTGTCTACTAGCAGGCGCGCTATTACAAAGCTTTATATAGGCTTCAGAGCCACCATGTGTTATCGTTTATACTGAAAGTTCTTAATTTATGCAGATTCAAGCACAATAAGCAATCAAAACCAGCGCTCGTCTGTCGACACTTGAATACTACGGTCAGGGCGATTAGCATACAAGGCGAGTCAGAGGTAAGTCAAATTTGTGCTAATCGCCACCCATAATAAATATGTATAGTAAGGTGTCATGTGTCGCATCATGCAGCTCCAGAGCGAGCCTTCTATTTAGCGTGGCACAGGCTGCTGTCTTGTTGGACCCTGCAGCTCGTTTACATTGACGTAGCAGGAAAGACAAGAGAACCAAGGCCTTCAGACGAAGGCTGAGTATTCAGCACCTCTTTTTTAAAAAATTCCTTGGGCAATTGTATGCACATAGCACCTGTGCACAATTTTAATGACCAGCCATGGTCTTGAGCCTATTTGCTTAGAGGCTCCAGCTGCCACCGTTCATGGGAATTATACGAACACCGTCAGAGGCATTGGGCACCAAGGGAACCATTTATCAGGGGTGTTGATGTGTTCACTGCTGTACAGGTCCCTGAGATTTGGGGAATGTGCATGCCAACCCTAAAACTTATATTTGGAAAATGACAGCAGACGATGCTAGGTGGCTATTGCATCATGCCATTAATTTCTTCGGCTTGATTTCTACCATAAAGTAAATAGAATTTACTTCTATGTAGCTTTGATGCAATGTAAACATCGCATATAATCTTAACGTAAAGGCTCTGTCTTGATTCTGGCCAAGCAAGCTAACAAGCGCAAAGCGCCAGCAGCTATGCTTCGCACGCAGAGCGTGTCCTGTTCTGCCCTAGTGAATGCTTGCCCAAGGGTAGCGCCCTAAGATTTTCGCAGCAAAGTTTACTTCAAAAATGACAGCATACGGAGAAAGTTGAGAGGAAGTGATCAAACCAGAAAAGGAATTACCTAGGGATCTATGCAGCCTTTCAGGGGAAGAGGGATTTCGCCTCACAATAAACCCAGGAGACAGCTTTAAAAGAAATAGAGGACACCGCCAGGAGTAAGGGGCAACGTTTAAAAAGCGGTAGATAACAGTGTGGCAAACGACTGTTTTTTCTGGCTGTCTTTTAGTGTACAGATGTGCTGCGGGGCCGGCTCACAAATGAGTTCAGTGGGTAACAGCGCTTTGGACACTAGAAAGATGTAGAGCAGGCGG
Organism: Cyclospora cayetanensis; assembly: GCF_002999335.1. Classification (NCBI taxonomy): domain Eukaryota; phylum Apicomplexa; class Conoidasida; order Eucoccidiorida; family Eimeriidae; genus Cyclospora; species Cyclospora cayetanensis. Next base: position 23,737 of record NW_020312201.1, on the reverse strand, counting down.
CTTACGTTTGTCGATACGCTTTGCTGAGCTTCAAATTTCCAGGGCTTTAGGCTCGGTAAACTAAGCTGATCTGGGCTAGTACAGCTCAAAAGTGGAATACACGCCCGCGTAAGCCAGATTTTCTCTTGCAAATATTAGCACCGCAAAACGGTCCCACCTAATGTGCATCAGAAGTCTGTATACCAGGTGCCTAGCACAGCCCTTCACATCTCAACCACTTGTGCCCGCAATAAAATCAAGGCAAGCGAGGGTTCCCGCTAAGTAAGATATCTACGATATTCGGGGTGCTAACGAGGCGCCACGGACCGGGAATTACTGGAGCAGTACTCGACGGGTGCAAGCTATACCAGAAGGCCTTCGCTTGCTTTGTGCCAACTTGAACGTAGGAACTTGTTTCCTTCAAAGTGCATTCTGTTGGGTGTACGTGTCATGCGGTCATGTGATATCCAAGGTCTCCTGCAGAGGTGAGCGAATGCAATTTACCAATGTTTGCCTTTATGATCTCCTTACTGAGGCTTATAGTGACAGTCTACGTCTTGGTCCTCCAGAAATGGAGCCAGCTTTTCAGGCAGCCGGCAATTTGTCTGTCCCCACATGTAGAAAGGTATGAATGCTCCTTCGTGCTGCTGTCTAACGAGGAAGATACATAGACCAACATGTATGGGATGAAAAGGCAACCAGAAATGCCGCAGGTACGCCTGGCCACCCCAACTTGGGGGATTAAAACACTTGGTTCTGGGCCAGATATTCGTGGTATAATCTGCGGCCCCACACTAGAGACGTTAACTCGCCCCCTTGTGCCTCAACTGCTTTCCGCAAGGATCTAATTTCCCAGCCAAAGCAGACAGCAAGCCTCAAGCCGTGCAACATGGCAGTTGATTACACGAGTAGGCATTCCAACCTCCCCAGCTTCAGGCACTAAAGCTGCTTTCTGCCGTCGCCAAAGCAATGCAGACAGCGGTGAGGAATTCTCTGGAAGAGTAAAATTGCTGCTCAGCGAACTGCACAGCAAGCCCCTCAGCCACTACGTGTACCTCAACTGAGCATGATATCGCTATGGGGTACCTGCAAGCTGCGTCGCCAGAAGCCGCAAATATTTGCCCGCAGGAGACATGGACAAGCCAAGTGCACGTAGCAAGACACGCGCAGGCGAAAAATACGTTCGCAGCCGCCCATCTTCATGCTCCACCCGGCTCATTTTCGGAGACTACAGGCTGTAGCAACAAATCGAGCGTGGGGCCCAGGGGCATGGTGCCGTTCCTTTGCAGAGCCTTGCAGAGCGAGTCCATATCCAGCTCTTTCACCTGTCGACCCACAACGGAACAGCAGCCGCTACGCCTCGTTTACACATCTCTATGGAGCCCACATTGCTACAGCTACCTAGGCCACCAAGCGGGAATAGCGCCTCTGATTACTTAGAACTATGAACGCTAAAGGGCAGCGGAAAACAAATGAATAGTCTGTCGCTGGTGCCCTGCAGCAAAAAACATTGGTAAATGCATACATCTCCAGAGGAAGAACCCGTGCTGGCGGCTTGCGCCGAAGCATCCCCAGAACCTCGGTCATAATGAGGATGCACACTGCTGCCGGGCTGCCCCCAAGGCGCGCCCCTGCGTGCAAAAGGATCTCCTCTAGAGCTGGCGAGGATCAACTTGGCCTCGTCTACTGCCTTTTCAAAGGCGACTTGAACGGCGACTGACAGCAGGCGCGTCCTGAGGCCCGACACAACACCGAGAGAAAGCGAGTGACTGAGCGGCGCGAGAGATTCGTTATGGGCGAGGGGTGCTCACACAATGCGCATGAAGCTAAGGACGTGGTACATAAAGAGACTGGGTTAGGATCAAGTCTAAGAGCTTACGCCGCAGAGTCTGTCGTGGCGCAGCCCACACGACTCAGATGATAATCCGCCACTTCATCCAAAATCTGAAAAGGGCAAACAGACATCAGGGAACACCAACGAAAAGGTGATTTACAATGCAGAGTGCCTGGACACCAGAGTGAGATTTCTCATGTGCGAAGGAAACTGGGGAAAAAAGGGGATTGTAACAAATTGATCACCGCAGGTTCGTAGACAGAGAGCTTCTGAAGTAGCTGCTCGTCACGAAGGCCCAGTACTTCCTCCAAATTTAGAGCTGATTTGTCCATAGTTGGTGACCAGGTCGATTTCTACTTGCTGGCAAAACGCAGTGTCCTCATAGCGGGGTATTCAGGTCCACCAAGACACTACAACAAGGGGCTTCATGTGCTTTCTATCTGATTCATGCACGAGAGCAACCAAATCATCAACGATAAGAGGACTGTTATAGGGACTGGTCCTGCCAGAGCCTGCGTGCACTTTCGAAACCAAAAGACAAACTGTGACTTCTGCTGATAAGTCAGGAGATGCCATCTCAGTTGCCGTCCCCCACGTATGTGAGAATATGCAAGAGTGGGAACGGCATGTACAGCTGCTTTTGAAGGCAACAATTTATCAACACCTCAGTAGATGTAGTACGAGTGGAAGGTAGCACATGGGTTTCCTGCTGTTTGCAGGCATACAAATACTTTTATTCACTTCCACAAGCATGGTCAATTGTGTGTTACTCAACGGGGAAGCCACCGTTGCATGCAGCCCCATATAGTGTAATGGTCCTCCCACCAATGGCTACGTCACCCTTTGCCAACTGCCATATTATCGGACTCGTGATTCTATTACGTCGAGGACTGGGATCCTTTGGCAAATAACGAACTGGAGCTAATTTTGTTGTGCGAGCTTTTAAAAGACACACCCTGCAGTCCCCCTTTTGCTGGGCTATAGCGAAAGGATACGAAAGTGCGTCGTAGTATATTTCTTTGCTTCGTCTCCTTCGGCTTTTCCCCTAATGCTCTCGATCCTCCTGCAGATGGCTGGCCTTAAGCGCAAATGTGGCAAGGCCTCCAATACGCGCAACTTTACACCTTAGGCTCAAAATTGACCAAGAAGTCTCTGGCGTCTGCACTGGAGGACGCATTGTGGTAGTATCCTTCAGTATTATCATCTGTGTTTTGGTGACCGTCGCGTTCACCCGTTTTGATCCTTTGGGATGGAGAGTGCTCTTCCACTACGGAACGCTAATCCGGGTTTTCCTGTTCATGCGTTTTCTTCTTTGCTGCAGCAATGGTGGCCCCTCCATCTACCACAGTGGAACAACACATCGCAAACCTGAACAGCCTCACGCTGCCCCAGTTCGGGTCCCTCACACGCCGAACGGAAGCGGTGGGGCGCTGTCCCTTCAGCCCAGCAAACAAGTCGTCACTCCCTCCTTAGTGTCCCTAAAGCACGTTTTTAGACTGATCACTAGACCACCAAAAAAGTTGAGTTGTCTCTTCTTTTTGCTTCGCATGGAAGTTCTCCTCAGAGCTACCACTGATCTCGTAAAACCGAACTGTTGTGCACTCGTCTGTCTGTCGTCCGTACTCCCTATGTCTAATGTGCCCGCACGAATTTCCGGCTTTTGTTCTTCTTTTACCTTCAGGAGGTGCAGAATATTTCAAACCACTTGGTACAGTTGCGAGTTGCGGCAGCTCGCCTCGAGGAGTCCCGCGAGGCCCTGGTTCAGTTCGACGCATATAGGAAGAGGCAAAAGGAGGGAGAAACCCCTGAAGTCCTTGTGCCACTTACGGGGGCGCTCTATGCCAAGGTTGGCGCACACACGCTTTTGTCGATCTTCTTTCCGTCTTCCCAAAGCACGTGGCCTTTGTAGAAGTCGCACAAGAAACGTGGCTGTATTCGAGACTACGTACACTTAAAATCGCGAAGGCGCAGTTTCTCTCGAGCATCTTGTTGCGCGCCCTTGCAGGGACGTTTACAGTGCGAGGACAAGGTGCTTGTCGACATTGGAGCAGGCTTCTTGTTGCAGAAGACGTGTCAAGATGCGAAAAGGGATGGCGAGAGGTGCAAATTGATTATCGTGTTTTATCATCATTCTGCTGCATTCTCTTGAACCCGAGGCGTCTCATTTTAAACCAACTCTTCTGGGTCGTAGGATCCGACTGCGTCATGCTTACAGCATGGGACTTCACTTTTAGGAGTGAAGACGTAGGTTGCTGTGTTTTTGGTGGCTTGCAGGACTTTGAACCTCGTGTCAGAGCAGCAGGGAAAGCTTGAAAAAATGCTGGGCGAAAAGCAAAAACAACTCGATGTGCTCGTTGCAACGATGCGACAAAAAATGGTGGAGCAGCAAGCTGCAGCAACTGAGAGCGCCTCTGCTACCCAGCAGCGGGCTGCAGCATGATGCCTTACTTTTACGAGTTTTTAGCCGTTCGGGGCGATCGTGGGTTTCTGCGCTCCCATTTTCGCCCCGCACCCAACCCCGATGCTCCCCCCCATTCCCAGCGCCAAAGTGGCGCCTTCGTAGCAGGGTGAGAGGCGACGGGTGAGCGCGAGTCTCCTGGCGTGTTCGCCTTGATCCCTTTGGGTTTTGAGGGATGATTTGCAGGTATGGGGTGTACACATTTGTGTTTTTAGAAGGCGTGCTGCTCCGGGGAAGGCTGGAGCAGAAGAACAGTCGCTGCGGGCTGGAACGCCATTTTTGGCAGCAACTCTGAGACAGAAAGGAAAAGATTCTGAGTGATACAACGTATTGGGTCGAAACGAGTGTAGTTGCAACTCGCATGGCAGTTTGCATACAGCTCTATCACGCTCACTGTCCTGCAATGAAAATGCAGGCCTCACACTTGAAAAGCAGAAGACGGATTTTTTTAAAAATCAGCGAAGAGAGCGTGCTGCCTCATTTAGTAAGAGTGGCAAACACTCGAAGAGTTCGAACTAGCACTCGTCCCTAGCTTGCTGCAACTTTTCTTCGAGCCTCTCAAAAAAACAAGGCCCTCGAACCTTCTCTCGAGGTGCGCTGCATTCCTCTGTGCACTGTTGGCCCCCAGTTTCCCTCTTGCACCTTTCTAGTTTTTGAGGCTCGAAGTTATGCTCTTAAGGTCACATCTAGAACAACAATAAAAGTAATGCTCATGGATATGTCGAGCTTTGCAGCGGCACTGCAGACTCAAGAGTTCGGCGCTGTTAGAAAGCAGTCGAGCCATTCTGGGGGCAAGGGGCAAGAACAGCAGTAGGGCGTTGTGGATATGAAGGCGTCGCGGAAAGGCACAACCGAGATGTACTGACTGGGTACTTGCATATCTCGGTGCAGTCCCAGAGTAATCCTCAGTCTGTACCTGCCGCAGTTACCTTCAAACAACAAGGCGTTGGTTTGGTACTTGATGCTTCGCTTGCCAGCTAGCCGTCCTAAGAAACAGCTACCTACTGCCACAGGCTGTCCTGTGCCTTGCCGTTTCGATGGAAACTGCAAGGCAGGTGCGTTGTTGCACAGGCGGGAGGACTGCGTCCCTGCCGACTGTGCCCTAACCGTTGAAACGTGGGATGAGAAACCTCCGCTGATCCTGTTGCTGTCTCCTTGATGGAGAGAGAGTTGCACCTCTTCCTTAAAAATTTCTGCGGTTATCGGGTTCTTTGAAAAGAGATAAAAGATTAGCATGCGGCGAATGTACACGATGCCGCGTTCGTCTGGGATAGGGAGAACCACGGCAGATGTATGACCAAAGAGATCCAACTGTAGCACGTACGGTTTCTGTCGTCTGTCCGAAGTAGAAGGAGCTAGGCTGTCGTGTAAGGAGTCTAGGAAGAGCATGATTCGCCACTGATGAAGCGCTGCGGGCAACACGATATCGTGGGGCTGGCCTTCCGGGTGGAAAGATTGAATTGCTTCTCCTCCTCTAAAAGCAATTAACGGGCCTTGTGCGCCGTTTGCCGGCGACAAATCCGATTCCCCTCCCTCGGCGTGGCTCCCTTTTCCAGTGTCATTTTCGTGCCTTTTAAGTGCTACTAGGATTTCAGTGTCACTAGCTAGCGCCGAGGGCTCGTCAGACAGCCCCTCATGTAATTTGGCCACAGACTTTGCGCTATCCGCCGATTGGCAGGAGTTGTCAAAGGCTTGCAGCAACTCGAACAGGTCAGGATCCTTCATTGGAAAATTCCCCTGGATACGAAGAAAGACACGAAGGCGTGGCTCTGATATCACGGGTTGTGGGAGTAACTTCGTACAGCATTACTTAGTGCACGTGGCAACCGTCGAAAATACGCAAGAAAACAAATAGTTAATACACACATGCATACACAGCTAACACACACGTGCACATAGTTTCATGGGCTGCTCCAAGGCCTGGTGTGAAACCACATTCCACGCTCTCCAACAACTTCGAGTATTTTTGAGCGCTGTTCTTAAGACTTGAACTTTTGCACAGTCTCAGGAGTGCGTATTTGTCTATATAATGTGGTAAAGAATGGTTTTCACTTCATTGCTAGTCGAATATTCGCGCATGCTCTGATTAACCTCTTCGGCTCATGCTGTTTTAGCTGGTCTGCGAGTTCTTGTGCTCGAGCGCCCTACATCCGAGTAACTGCTTTAGCTAACGTGCTTAAGAGATGGCGTATTAAGGAGACACATATCTACTTTTTTACCTGAAAAGCTTCTAAAATGCCAGTGACGAAACAGAGTTTTCCGGCATCTGGACTGATAAGTTGCCCGGTTTCCTTCGCTAGCTCAGCCTCGAGCTGGATCAACTCCTTCTCCGCTAAGTATAGCGAATAACAGGTACCGCAGACAAGGGATTCAGCAGAAAGTTGCTGGCGTTTTGCCTGATGAAAGAAGAGAATATCTACTCCTCTCTTGCGCATATGATGTTGAGCTTCCAGCATCATACGATGATTTAGCATCCGAATTAGAGCTTTCTTGCTCCGGTTCAAACCGCACATGGCGCACACTGAAGGCTGTACTAATGGCATCTGCTGCTTCCGCAAATGTGCACCTTTGATTTTCACGGACTCGTCTAATATTTCGTCCTCTATGGCATGTCGAGTATCGGCGACCTCCAGGCCTGCGTCAACCCGTGGGCCCGATTGTCTCAAGGTAAAAGCCTTGACCTGCTCAGCCCCAGGCAAATAGGCACCAGGCCTATAATTTTAACTTAGACCAGCATGGAATTTAGGCACGAAGAGAGCCAAATAAACCTGTACAGAAAGAATTTCCGTAGAGTAACCGAAAAGCAATATGGCGCTGCGCTTATGACAATGCAGCTGTCTGGTTAGCTGTTCCTGCTCCAGGAGCTCCAGTATCCAACCAATCTCACCTGCAGGAAATACCACTCTCCGTTCCATCCTTTCACAAGATCCACCACCAACGACTCCAGCCAAACCTTGAATAGCGTCTGTGTCACCAACATCAGCTTCCTGGCAATCCTAGAGGCTTCAGTCAAGCTAGCTCCAGATAATTTAAAAACATCGAAGGTGGCACTGAATTCTAAGACCTTTCTTTTTGTGGCTTCCGCTGGTGAGACCTCTTCCTGAGGACCGTATTCACGGTCCTGCGACCTCCGAATTGGAAACGCGTTGTCACAGCTTACGCAAAACTGCCCAGTTATGTCTAAGTTAGCCTCACATGCCTCTTCGGGAGTCAACTTGTTGACCAAAGTAAAGCCTATTGGCGTGTTTCCCGCTCTCCAAGCGACTCTAGTCAGCTGACACCGCGACTGCCTTTTTCCATGAACAAAGACCTTCAGGAATCACGCACGCTCCTAGTTGTGCAAACTGACACTGCATTGAGGAAATTCGGCACGAACGCAGCGAAGTTCTACCAAGTTTTGGCTTAATATTTAGCCGATCATCAGCCATAGATAATTAGTGCGGGCGTATAATGCATGAAAGCGTTATCTGCAACCTGTTTTGCCAGAAAGGCTAATAGTGTAGGGAGCTTTTCAGGCATTGGGCTGCCAGGGTCTCAAAGAAAAATACGAGATATGAGTCACGTTTAGTGGCACCACACCTGAATAAGCCGCTCTGAGTTGGAGTCTGCCAATAGAGCAGACATGCTGGGGAAATCCAAAGCCTTGCTTATATTCTTGCTGGCCGCTGCATAATGAGCTTGTTTTACTACCGCAGCTGGGGCGACCATTGCTGCATCACGCGACCTCCGTTCCAGATCATTTCGTCTGAGGCCGAGTCTTGTGTGTTGCTTAAATAGGCCACCAGGGAACCCCAGCGCGGCCAGGTAAAGGCTTGCGTTTCTTTCAAACAGCTTAGAGGCGGAAAAGTCTTCTTTAATTAACCAGCCAGCAGAAGCTGTTTCGGGAAACCCAAGCTTCTCAGTGCATTTGATACTCGGAGAGAGAGCAACGGAGTTGTTGGTGATATAATAACATTCAGATGAAGTAGCATAGAGTGTGTCTGGCAGCAGGACATCGAGTCTCTTGCACAAACGCTCCACGAGTGCAGGCGACTGCCGGCGGTATGTAAGTAGTGCTTTCCACCACCCGTTGGCGGGCTGGGCTGCTAAATGTGCATAGTACTTGGGATCGGCGTGCGAGAAAGTGAAACGCGATTGGAATTTGTCAATGCGTGATTTCCTAGCACCCGTAAGCGCCGTTTTGCGTTCCTGTGCATCTACAGTTCTAAAGTAGGAGCTAGCTGCTTGAGCTTTTTGTGAAGTACTGCAATGAAGCCTATCTTTACTCATATAACTTCGGCATGTGCTGGTTTGGGGCCTTCTCTTCCGCGGTTCATTATCCAGGAGTGGCAGCAGTTTTTCGAGCTTCTGGTCACTGCGACCGCCCTGGCTATAGCTAACTCCGAGCTGCATTTGCAGGGTCTTGCAAAATTTCTACGCGAGTCCCCCCGCAGAACACAGCAAGATCCCTACAGCTTGGCATGCAGATTGCTCGACAGGCCAGCTGGCATACCATACAAAACATAGCTTCCATGTGGTTAGCTACGTGGGCAGCGCACAGGGTATTGTGATTACTCAGTCAGCAATCTAAGAGCTAGGCATGAGTAGAAAAAAGAATTCACTGCGAGGCTAGAACCTGTGCCAGCAGCCCCATACAGTGCTGTGTCCATTCCTTGCTGCCTCCGCTGCATCGTGACCGCGATCCTGTGTGTTTATGCCTGAAGGTGGACACATAAAACAAAATAAAGTGCATGATTTTCATTTATTTGCGTATGGAATGATATAGTAGCTCTATGGTCCCTACTCCTGAGCCTCCAGTATTGCAGATCCTCTCAAGAGTGCTGGGCAGTTTAGAATCCCATAGTTACAGACATATGCAGTAAGTTCTTATCAATCACTCTATTTACACCCCCCTTTTCGACGGCTATATGGTTGATCCTGTAGACATGATGTGTACCTCATAGTTTTAAAATACGTTCTAGAAAAGTAAGTACATTAGTCAGCCTCCTCAAGAGTGAGGTCACCCCTGAACTGAAAGACATGCATCTAATCAGCGGTCGATGCAAAATACCCGGCACGATGAAGTTTACAGGGTGTTAACCCAGTGGTAATTTAGATTTATAACCATGATAAAATACTTCTGCGTTACTAAGCTGATCATTTTGCTAGACAGCACGTCGCGTATGCCGCCTGCCGCCCGAAGGTCTTTGCTTGCAGTGGTACGCGCAATGAATGCGATATGCCGGGCATTACTTCGTGATGTTCCCTAAATCATGCTGTCTAATGGTGGGCCTGAAGGTGTCTAGGAAGTGATTGGCACAGGCGATTGCCCTTTGACCCTGATGAAAAATACTGAGGTGAAAGGGTCACGTCGGTTGTTTGCACTGCGCATGAAGAGACAACGAAAGGATACAGATCTATACGCGGTCTTACTAGAAATGACTTGCACGAACCTCTACTTATTGCATACTATCGTTCACCCCTCCTGCATATCGGACTTCAGTAGCTCAATTCGTCTAGTACAGCAGCGTCCTGACGTCGCTAGAGGTGTCTACAGACATTAATCCCGGAATGCAGTTAGTATCAATTTTGAGAGCAGCGTTTTTTGCCATGTTCAACGTTCTGAAGACAAAAGTCAGCCAAATGCATGGCAAACAAATACGAATTTTCCTCATGTCCTCATTCTAACTAACTTCCTCATTTTACGGGGTTGGCATAGAAGGCTGCTAAGTGTCCAAAAGCTGTACACTCATCAGAGTATTCGCAGCAATCGTTATACACCTGCTAATGCGAACTGCTTACCAAGTACAGGGTACGGAAACTTCATTCGTGCTCAGTCCTACTGTGGATGGCTTGGCACCTTTACGCTAAAGTACATCCTCGACAGTGCTCAGCATCCAAAGAGTATGAGCTTTGAGCATCTAGTGCGTATCAAACAGGGCATCTTCATGTACATTAATGCCTCGTTCAAGATACACAAAACGTTGAGCTGTTTTAGTTTTGCCGAATAGACAAAAAGGTCAGAAGTATAGAAGAAGCCAAGTCGAGCAGCTTCTCCAGAGTCCAGTCATGCTACTAAAAGCATGAGATGCTCCCTCTAGTCGTACAGTACAAGTTAATACCATAAGCAGGCATAGTGCACGGCGGCCCTCGTGTTTACCCTTTGAAGCAGTACAAGCTCATCCGCGCCATCACAGGAGGGGCTGGGCGCGATGCTGCCATGCAGTCAAGTACGAATCTGTAGCCTTAATCTACTAAATTGCTGGCTAAGCACTCCGCTCTCACTGAGTGAAAGATGCGCAAAATTTCGACATAGGCCCCAGACGTCGGCGCTTGCTGTGCTGTGCCAATGCTGCATTCATGGTTCCCTCGAGGCTCCCAGAAGAGATCATTATGCTAAGTCCATATTAGCTGCGCGGGCTGCTTGATGGCCTACACTGGCGCCCCGCAAAGCACAGCATCAACAATTGCCTCTCCGTTGCGTTTATCCAGCGGCGAGCCTGGATTTGCATGCACACAATCGACAACAGGGTAGACGCTAAACATTATTTCCGATGGCAAGTTTTTTAGGCGGCGCAGCGTCTGTGACATCAGGATGCGTTTCAATAGGTAAAGTGGCAGAAACCAAGTTGTGTGCTGGCAAAGACACACCTGCGGAAAGAGCTGGCCTCGCTCGTCCATAGGAGCCCTCGAGGATTGCTGATACAGCATCTGATGCTCCTGTTGCAGTAGCGCTACCTTATGGCAGCGTTCCCGCAACGCGAGTGAGGCGAGCGCGATCTGCTCTTCGTCAATGAGCTGCCTGAGTGTCCGCTGGTGATGGGGAAGATCTGAAGGGGCATTCCAATGAAAGGAGGGGCCACGGCTCATCCTTGTGTTATGCACCGCCCATGAGCTGTGAAATGCGCAGCCTTTGCTGCTACATTGATCTTTATCGCGGTTATCTGGAAGCAAGCTGCATGTCTTGCAGTCTGCCATCGACACAGCCCGGGCTGCATCACCAAACCGTGGGCCCTCCGTCGGGGACACCGCATCCGCAGTGGCAGGGAGCCTCATTATCAGAGTCAAGGGGCGGCAGAGCGCGCAGCAGGCAGCTACAGTGCATCTAACCAGTAGCGTCACCAAGGAAACCCTACGTGGTAGTGCTGACAAGGCTGTTTGGGGGAATGCAGCAATGTGGTCAGAAGCCACCTCCTCTACCGCACCGGTGGTCTCCTGCAGGGGCCTCTGACGCCGCTTAAGTCGCGCTTCGCTCTTCGCACCATTATAGACAAATACGGGTAGTGATGCAGGGGAATCCAAACCATCGGCAGCTACGGCGGCTGCAAAGAGCTGGAGCAAGCCCCGCCACCGTGAAGGCCTCGGGGGGCCACAGAATGGCGCCATCGTGTTAACTAGATGAGCGAGATGCTCTAACGGAGATGAACCAGTGACCTGATTAGTCATTCCAGGCGACGAAACCGTCGTGCTGTACGACGGTTGCCCCAGGACAAGCAGGCGGCCGCCCAGACCTTCAACAGCCTGAAAACGGAAACTCAGTAGGGGAAGCACACCTGGAGCTTTTGCATTATGTGGACCACAGGAAGTTAGAATGAGCTCCTCAAGTCCCCCAGCGAGACAAATCATCTACTGAGCAATGGGCAGCTACAACTTGCACTTAAAAGCCCTAAAGGCCCTTAGCATGCTGACGCACTAGGACGAGCTGAGTGGTCTTTCCGTAGGGCACGCGCCGGCACAGCGCTCTCTGCAACCAGCAACAATATGGCAGCACAAAATTTATCGGCATAAATCGACGTGAACGTGAGTACTCTAACTCCCAAAATGACAGCAAAGGACGGTCGGCTCGCAAGATCCATAAGGAACGACGGCCCGGTTCTGCAGCGTACATAGACCTGAAACGCAGCAGCACCTACGTGCGTGTTGGCAATGGTAAAGGCCTCTGATGGTTCCAGCCTCTGCAGCATTCTGGCATCGACTGCGTGTCCACCTTCTCCTAGACGAGGTTCCTGGGGAGCTTTGAAGGCAACGAGCAACAAGTGCAGGGGAATCCTCCCCTCTTCCTGTTGCTGCTGCATCTCTGCCATCCCAGACGATGCGCCTCGTGAGTGTCGGCCAGCTTGTGAAGCTGAAAGTGCCCGACCACTTCTGCTGGTGTCGGCAAACACATGTTCTTGCTTCGCAGAGGGAGCTTCATGTGATACAGCCAGAAGCACTACATAACGTAGTCGCGAGGCCTTGAGCCATTTGCTGGTCTTCAGAAGCCATGCAGCAAAGAGGCACTGAATGGCACATCCTTCGCTCCGTAGAGGCAACAGTTGAGGCGCTCCCGATGTCGATTCTGCAAGGGCTTCTGCTGTAGCTGGGCTTGGGGGATTCGCGCTAAAGGGGCCTAAAGAGCCCAGAAGCAGAACTTGTAAGACAGCTGCATGCAGGTGGTGCGGCAGAGCTGCAGCCGATCGAAATCCAAGAAGCTCTAGCACCTGCAATTTTAGAAGACGCACGCAAGCAGTCAAGATACGCAAACCAGTTGCTTTGCATCACAGCGCTCCACGTAGACGAGTGTGCCACATGAGAACGCCGGCTAGCAGCTGTTTCGGAAGACTTTGGTGCAGCAACAAGGACTGAAGTTTTGTCTAAAAAACAGGAAGCGGGTGGCTCGATGGCAACTTCATCGGGACGCAGCCCAGGAGCTTTGTGCACATCCCAGGTTCGGCCTCATGCTCTATTTGGAAAGCTGGATAGGTGCTGAATGGATGAGCACTGTCGGCAGGCGCGAGCCGCCTCCCCACATTTTAAGCCTTTAAAGAAATCTAGCTAGCACATGAGATCGAAGTAGTGAACCTCAAACCCTCACCATTTTAGCCTTGCGGTTTACCCTACAGCAGCTCGCCAGCAAACGCTGGAGGTCCGTGCCCTTGCCTCCGACGGTTTCACTCTCCATGAGCAGTCGATACTGTAGCGAATGTACATGGGAGCACGTGGCTGTAAAGGCCCACGCCAGAAGGTCGTGGGCAGTGAGTGCCTCGCGTCGTTCCCCAAGCGGTACGGGAAGGGCACCTGGTCACCAATCAACAAAAACAAAGCCGGTAAGCCCCTCTGAGAAACTAAGAGATCCTATGTAAGGCCAACGGGAGAAGAACCCTTATTTCTGTCGAACTCTTGAAGAAAATACGTTGAACGCACTGGTGGGTGGTATGAGATGGGTTACTGAACAGAGGCGCCCCGATAGGACAACGATAGCTCCCCCTTCAACACCAAAAGCGAGTGGAAAATCAAATGAATGCGAAACTATAAGTACTTCTACTGTGTTGCGTCCCCTGGGGGAAGTAGCAGCTCGAACAGAGATATTCTGGTAACCGGAAGCCTTTGGAGAAGGGTTGGAACTGGCGTAGAAACGGCAGCCTTTCAGGTCTCCTTGATCACTGCAGCACCTCTTCTGCAGCAAGCGACTGCTTCCTGGAGCAGTTGAGCTGAGAAGAAAGCAGAATCCGAGAGCTGAGTCTCTTCAATAGCGAGGTGGGAGGTTCGGTTGCAAAGGCACCGATGGATCGCGGTATTAGAGACAGACGGCCATGCGCGCTGGACAATAAACTAAAAAAGAGCGAAATAAGACAAAGTATCCATTAGAATAGTTGGTAACGGTTAACCCTGAGCCCTAGACCCTCAAGGCCTTTGTAGTCAGGACCGGCTGGTTTGTCTGCGGCACTGCAGCCGACCGCTTAGGCGAATTTCAAGGAGGCTTATGAGGGGATTCCTTTGCAATATACAATGAAAACGAGTTAGCAATAAACCATTTCGGAGAAAGAAATGAATGAAAAGACACTCCGGATACGAAGATTGTGCATGGGTAAATCTGACCGTGCGTGAGAAGGGGGAAACAACTGCGGCTGAACCCACCTTGTTGCCATTTCACCCAATCCACGTAGCATGTTTGCTGCATTACATGTGCTTTTTAGTTCAAGAAGGCTTTATTGATTGAGTTTTGGTCTTCCTGATTCCCTATGTAGAGCCATTTCACCCCTGGTCTTCAAACAACGCCGCAGGCATCTCAAGCCTGGAATAATTGGTACTGATTACTATCTGTCCAATGAAAGCTATAGGTGGGGGCTGGCCGTATCTGGCTGCAAAAGCATATCCAATTTTCAGCATGTGCTGCCCTGCGAGTACTTAGACCCTTGTGTAGCGTAGATTACACCCCACGATGTCCATGAATGTTGAACCGTTAGTTGGCTCCAGCATTGCCTTCCATGGGTCGAAGGCTGAAACTAGCCAGTGGTTTTACCAAAAAGAGCATTCGGGCGGCTTTTCGCCCTCAAGGATATGATCTTAGTCAATCTGAAGTGCACTCGTGTAGGACAGACAAGGAATTCTTTGGAAAACACTCAATGACTTTCTGCGAAGTTTTTTCCTGAGTCCTGATTGATCTTTACCCCAACGGATACCTTGAATCTACTGTTGCACCGAATAGCGTGGATAGCTGTTCCCCGCTGTTTCACTGGCTGTGGGTACAGTGGGATGTCCGGCTTTCTTGCAGCAATTGTCATGTATTCATAAAGTTATATGGCAGTTCAATAGCTTTGTTCCCTTCGACAACACTGTAGAAGAAATAAGCCCTCTTGCAGTGGAAGTAAAAGGCGGCGCGACGCTTGTTGGGGCGGCAGAGCCCAGCCTGCAAGTCAGTATACACGTAGGAGCTCCACTGGGGTAGAAAAGCATGATCTTTAAGTTGATAACATCTTATGGATGCACTGATGCGATCATACCAAACAGTATAGTGTGAAGGCCGCTCGAACATTTAATCAGCCGGATGTACATATACCTCGCTTGGCAGTCTCCACATGAGGAGAGACCAGTGTTCGTTGCGGATGCTCAGTGGCTGAAAAACGCTTAAGTGACTGCTCCACGCATGCAGAAGAGGTAATATTTCAGAAATTTCCGCAGGCAGAAAACCTTCATATAAGGGCTGACTCGTTGGGTTACGCGGAAATCAGGTCAACAGCAAGCTGTTGGAGAAGTAAGCAAATGTTGGCAAAAAATTTTATCAACAAATTGATATATCGGGAGATATAAGTGTTTGAATCTGCGAAACGTCGAAGGCACTCGGTTGCTTACTGCCTTATCATATGTCTAGCCTCAATATCACGTCAGGTTTTCGCAGGCAGAGCAGCGACTCAGAGATTTGCCAGCCACCAGGAGAGGATGCTGCAGAGGATGAACTGCCTGTTTCATGTTCGTGTAAACTGCCTGTTTCATGTTCATGTGAAGGCAACCCCAATTTTTTAAGATGATAATAGCGAGCCTTTTCGGGACTTAGAACATGCGAATGTTGGCTGTGGGGACCCCGATAACCAGCATCAAACTGGGTTCAGGGCTCAAACGATCATCATAAGGCCATACGAGGCTTGTTTGCACCCGAGTAGCCGCTCAAGCTGTAGGCCAGCTAGTTCCTCACTGGTCCTAGAGCATCCGTCTATAGGTCCAGGACTTCAACAAAACCCGCCATTGGAATGGCACTTTATGATAAGTTTTTGTGCTGTCCCGACCCTCCTAAGCAATATGGGAAAGAAAAGTCTCCAAATTTGGGCTTACAGTAGTAAGCCAAAGCTACATTGCCGCCTTGAACTGGTTGCTTCTCACTCGAAGGCGCTCTACGATCAATTACATTTAGAGAGCTGGGCCCTGTATGCTCAAAATCTATCAAGGCCATCAGATCCTGAAAAAGATTAGTGTAGATATGCGGTCATCTGTCACGGAGGTTCTATGGCTTGCAGAAATATGTGAGCTACTGCTACCAGACAGTTAAAGAAAGTGAAATATGTCAGACACTCAAACTACATACTAGTTCAGCAGCAGCCTCCGTTTCGCTCGGAGCAAGGTCTGCATGCAAATACAACCGGCACATGTAGCATAATCCCAGCCCCAAAAGAGGCACAAGCAGGAATTTGGAGGCAGCACATCTGAGAGTTCCTGTGCATAAGTCTGAGTGAGGAGTACATTTCATAAGTAGCATTGATATTTTAAGCAATACATGCACAAAAAGTAAGCTACTTCAGGTTTAGCATACGCTGAGGAGGGAAAATTACCAAGGAATGCGAATATTACCGTCGGTGGCGGCAACCGTTGTGTAAAAAAGGCACAGCCGCCAATTTTCCTGCTGGCAGTATGAAATAAGAATTACCCTTCAGCCACTGAGGTTGGCGTTGCCCAGCCCACTTTAATAGAACCTCCTGCTTACTGTTTCCTCGGAGCTCAGCAGTCCTAGAGTCCAGCACTTCCAAGGCTCCTTATTTTGTCCTCCGCCTTCTACGTAAGTTATTTGCCTGCGTGGCGAAGTCCGTGAGTTCTTCTGGTATCTTTGAGAGTTTTTCCGAAAAATTAAAGTTGGTAATTTTGTGGGACCTATAATTTGGGGGGAAACCATAGGGTAGGAGCAGGGATAGATTCGTGACAGAGTGGCACATGGCTTCAAAGGCCAGACCACAAACTTCCTCCAAGTGTTGCCTAATGATTCATCTCGTAAAGCATGTCGATGCGTCAGGACCAAAAATTCGAAGCTCGGAAATCATAGCTTACCGTTTTTATCATACTTCCATGCTTGTGTCTTTCCAGCTTTGCAAATATATTTGCTAGTTGGTTTTTTCCTTAATCTTTTCATTTCTTTGGGTGGATGCCCCCAGATCACTTGGTCCAGGCCCGGATCGTAGAAAGACCCCTCAGTGCAGACCTGGGATGCGGGAGAGCCAAGCACTGCCCGGTGAACAGTCGCGTCATAAACTCACACAGCACTAGGAGTAGGCTCAAGTCAAACTGCTGAATAATGATAACATTGAGTCGCAGATGCTGTACAAGTGCGGATGGTGTGCGCTGTTTGTTTATTTGCCAAGAAGGGGTTTCTCAGGCGTCATATTCCATGGCGTACACGCATTGCCCCAAAAACTGCTAAACTAGTGTAAATTTTGATTATCGTACACATTTTACCTGTTTGCTGTCTCATAGCAGAACGCTCATATGTTTTGCATTCCGATAACAGCGAGCCATAGCATCTGCGATCACGTTGGCTTGCCCCTTGCTGTGTAGTTGGCTAGGTGTGTCTTTCTCCCAGTTGGCTTTGCAACACCCTGACGCACGCAAAAGCCTTTCTTGTTTTTTTTGCGGGGTCCTGCTTACCTGGAGACTGGCGATTGGGCTAGTTTTCAAAGGGCTGATCTCGACGCACATTGAAATGCAACAAGAGGTCTGCTTTGAAATACTGGCGAGGTGTATTACACCAAGACAAATTTGGGTGCATTCTAAGAGGATGGTTTTATTTAGCTAGAAATTTTGAATAATTGACTTATTCCTTCGTCCACCTTTTTCTGGCAACAACTGTAAGCTCGATACAAAGAGTGTAATTCTCTCGTTAAAGTCTTTAGACGGAGACTCCAAGCGCCTAACTTGATATCAACTTCATAGAAAGCTGTTGAGAGGATTTTAAAACAATCGGCACTTCTTCTGCCCGCGGCTGTAGGCACTCTAGGTATAAGAGTTGACGGGCAGCTGGGTTGCGTACAGTTGCACCCTGTAAGCACTCCCAGCCAGCTGTGCGTAGCTTGTTGCAAACGCTACTCTTTGTGAGTATAAGCGATGTAGGAGAAAGTGGTAAAGTGTAGGTTTGATCTCCACAGTGGCCACTGTACTAATTGTATCAGTGAATTTGGTCAAGCAGTGGTTTTATGCTTTTGCTACTGTTGCACCTTGCTTCGTGCAGATAAGGGCTAGCGCTGACGTATATGAACATAAGAAGTGTGTCTGTGAGCCAAGTCGCCCTCTTCGAATACCCTGAGTGGAAAAGGTGCAGAGTCTTAAACAGTGGGCCTTTCACTGAGTGAGGAGCCCTAGAAAGTGAAGGAACGGCAAGGAAGATCGCTTGTTATATGACACTTATGTTAAAAATTATGAAGTATTGATGGAATATATCGGGCCGAGGGTCTCCTCAGGAATACCTTAGGTGGAGTGTTACAGGTCATTCACAGGCAGAAAGTACATCCTGCGTTGTGTAGTGCATATGAAATAATACAGCTGCTATGGACGGCCGCAAAATGAATCCCACTGATTAGAGACTTTTATCTCTAATGGCATTGCGCAAATGCCATGTACAGGCGCAGAAGCAGGATAGAGCATTCGGCGAGGGGGTCGCTGGCTAATTAAGAAAACTCAGCACCCAGAAGTCTGAGGGAAGATAAATGTTAGGGCTCCCAAATAATCTGCCAAACTTGATTATTCATCTGCATAGTTCCCTCAAAAGGATCAACACATCGTACATCTGAGGTAGTGGATGCACCGGACGGAGCTTTGCCTGACCCCAAGAGGTAGAGCAGGGGGGGAGAAGTACATCATTCCGATGTGTATTGGTATCAGTTACCCCTTAGAGCAAAGTAATGCACAAAATTTTGAACTATATGAGTAATAATACCGGCGGGGAGCTTATACGGGGGCCCACCTGCGGGGTGGTGTCAGTTCAGCTGCAGCAGCAGCAGGCTGCTGCGTGCAGCGGCCGCAGCAGCAGTGTGCGGATGAAGCGCCGTGCCAGCAGGCGGGTTGCGTGCTCACAGATAAGCATTTTTGAGCCTGTAGAGTAACCTCTGACGGCGAATTTTGTGTGTCTGAGCCCTAATTCTGGTGTCTCTTCCCGAAAATGATTGAGGACATTACGACTCTCCGTGAGGAGCATGTGTACCGCGCCAAGCTCGCTGAGCAGGCGGAGCGCTATGACGGTAGGTCTCTTTTTCTACGAGTTCACACCGCAATAGGAAGCATCTTGCACCGCTTATTTCATTATTTCATTCGTCTCCCTGGCTCTGCTGGCACGGGGTGCGGGGGAGTGTATCCACAGCCCGCCTTCTTGGGATGGCAGGTGATGGGTCGCAGGTGCGGCCAGCTGGGTGGTTATTTCCTGGCCTTGCTATTCAGCATCTGGGTCGTTCACCGTTTTCGGAGCTTAAGACACTTAAGGCCGGTGGAAAGGCGTCGATTCAATCCCATCAGCTCCGTAGGAATACAGGGGATGCGCAGCCGTAGCATCAAGAAGCCGCGTTTGCTTCAGCCCGAATGCAATTCTAGTGTATTTCTTTCTTAACAACTACCAGGAGTCCTCCAGCCAGCGTGTGAAGTATCTCATGTTACTCTATATTCGTCCCGAGGCGACATCGTAATCTCGTGGAATCAGGGCGTTGGAGTATGCGTCTTTTAGTGTTGATGCGCTGATTGTCGATGCTTGCAATTTTTGCGCCTGGAGCGGTCACAGTTGAGGGGTTTAATGATTTGTCTAATGGCCTAGTGGCGGCATCTATTACTGCATTTGTAGATGCCTGCGACCAGCGTTGCGTGGGGGCGAGAACTTGGAAACCCTGAAATACCTACGTCCAACGGGTGCTTCGGCTTGCGGTGTCTCTTGCGTGTGCGACGGAGTGTCACATGTGCCATTGCGTTCAATCATTCTCATCGATAGCTCTTTGCATATTTATCCCAAGTTTCCTTTGCATGAGTGCAGTATGATGGTAGCTATGCTCTTTCAGTTTATAAGAAGCTCGAGCATGGCTTGTTCAAGTAGAATGCTTGCTTTTCGATATCTTTCCCTCCAGTACTCATTGTGTGCCGCAGAGATGGCTGAGGCCATGAAGAACTTGGTGGAAAACTGTTTGGAAAGCGGTTCTCCCACCAAGGGCGACGAATTGACTGTTGAGGAGAGAAACCTTCTCAGCGTCGCTTATAAGAACGCCGTGGGTGCCCGCCGAGCAAGCTGGCGTATCATCTCGTCTGTGGAACAGAAGGAGGCTAACAGAAACCACATGACCAACAAGGGACTTGCAGCGGACTACCGGCAAAAGGTCGAGAATGAGCTCAACAAGATTTGCCAGGAGATCCTTACCCTGCTGAGCGATAAGCTGCTTCCACGTACCACTGTGGGTTCCTCCTTATTACACCTGTCCAACACCATTTGTGGAATATGTTGGCATCCCCGCAGAACATGTTTCTATGCTGCTGGTCCGGTCCATTCGCGTACACTTGCAACTCAAGCTCGGTTATGGTGGGGCCTTTTTTGTATCAACAGGTGTATCAAGGCTTTTGTGTAATAGTTCGCTCCCTAGGATTAACGTGAGTACCTTGTATATTTGCAGGATTCCGAGAGTCGCGTGTTTTACTTCAAGATGAAGGGCGATTATTACCGTTATATATCCGAGTTCAGCAATGAAGAGGGAAAGAAGGCGTCGGCTGAACAGGCAGAGGAGTCTTACAAGAGGGCGACTGAAACTGCAGAGGCAGAACTCCCCTCAACTCATCCTATCCGTCTGGGTCTTGCGTTGAACTACTCCGTTTTCTATTACGAAATTCTGAATCAGCCACAGAAGGCCTGTGAAATGGCCAAGCTGGCATTCGACGATGCAATAACTGAATTCGACAGCGTAAGGCTCCCTCTGTCCATCCCCGCTGCCGGATTTATAAAGTGAGACTTTGTGGTGGGTGGCTGTAGCAGCTTTGGAATATTTCGTTCCGTAGTATGGGTTGGTGTATTCAGGTATCTGAGGATTCATACAAGGACTCGACTCTGATCATGCAGCTGCTGCGTGACAATCTGACTCTCTGGACCAGCGATCTGCAATCTCAGGAACAGCAGCAGCAGCCTGTGGGTGAAACCGCAGAGGCGCCCAAAGTGGAGGCTACGGAGCAGCAGTAGGCTCATCATGTCTCCCTGTCGCAAAATAGCGCCGCCGGCGGCGTTTACTCTCATAACTTGTTGGTATTAGGGCTTGCAGTTTTCGGGATTAGGATAATTTCCCGTCGTGGTGGACGAGATGGATGCATATGGCTCAAAGCACATTTTGTGGAAGGATGGCGCGCACAGCATGCACGGAACTTAAAACGAGCATGGATAGTATTGGACTTCAAGAAAGCAATTCACAGTCACCGCCTGCGCGCGGCCATAGATAATACTACCGGCATTGCATCGACGTTTTGATGCACCGTACATTATCAGTCGGGCAGAGAGGTATCCGTGTATTACATTGTTCGCTTCCGCTGTTTCACGGTTACACACACAGCAGCCGATTACGCATGGCATTTTAACGCTTGCACCGTCACAAGCAGCAACGTATGCTAGTATTCCCATGTCAAGCTTGCCAACGTGAGACAGGGAGATGGGACGCATGCCAAGTGGCGTGCTAAATGATCGCGCATGGAAGCAGGGGGCGTAAACAGCTATGGTGCAGTGGCTGCAAGGTTGCTCCTAAATCAGTTCCAGTCAGGCTGCCGCAGGACGGCTTTTGTGCCAGTGGCAAAAACTATGGCTTGGCCGTGTCTGGAGCAAGTCCTTTTTGGGGGGGGTAATACTTCGGACCGACTCCCGAATATCTCCTCATCTGCCTCTGCTGGGCAGCGAACGCGAACTGGAATACGTCGCCTGGATGTTTCGGTGCTACATTATAAACTACTCACAGGCACGGCTTTGGCGATCAGTAGGCTAGCTCGACTTCTATTGGTTTAGCCCGATAGGATTTCCATTTTTGCATAGTTCAATTGTAGGCGGCAGGACGAAACGGGTTGGGTACCTCTTCGGTCTCGTCGGCCGATGTACTTACTTATTCGCATCTGAGTGGTAGGGTGCGTCAAGGATCTTGGGTTGATGACAACTGAGGACATTCTCTAGTGCGAGCATCAGGGGCCTTCTGTGAGGGAGCGGCACGCCCGCAGGTCGAGTGGTCACCTGTTTTGCGTTTGTAGCTTTTTCCTTGAGCTTATTTGAATACCTTTTCTATATTAGGCTCGACCGGATAGTCAACGCTGTGGAAATAGGGCTGCTGTCGGAGGAACTGCGCCAACATGTCTCGCCCTAATCGCATGCGACCAGTACTTCTGGGAAGAAATATTACGTGGTCTTGCCTTTTCGGGCATCAATGGCTTCCGAGGAAGACGTACAAGTGAACTATGTAGCGATCTCATTGTAGTTAGCGCATCAAGCAATTTGTTCATTTTGACGTGTGCTGTGGAAAAGCGGGGGGAATGTGTACACTTCTATCAGTACGGAGCGTTGCTATCATCACTTCGATAGATCTAAGCAAAAAGTGTTCTGCCTCATTTAAGGCCTGTGAAACGTGAACGGTTGATATAGAGGTCCCAATGCCTGAATACTCGTCAATATTGACAAAAGCCTTCCGGGGACAAACAAACCTACATATAAGTACAACGACCTTCCTGACTAGAATGATGCGATATTAAACAAGAAGTGCGGGGCAACATACCTGAGGACATTCGTTGTGGGGCAATAAACAAAACCATGCTTAACAGTTTCAAACCGAAGGTGCAGGGTTTTGATATAGAACACTGTCATGGGGAGGCTGGAAATCAGTTAGCAGGATCATGAATAGTTTTGTGTAGGTAGGGATAGTAACGCCAAGATTTGCGTAACAGCATGTGCGGCGGTAGCAGTCGACACTTTCCCAAGCAGGCTAACACAAACCACATGATACCAAAAGACTATAGCGAGTATCTGAGCGTTTTTACAACGTCGGCATCATGTACAACACTGCGGGCTGAGAACAATCACCGCGCCTTTTGAATGTTCACCACCCAGGAAACTAAAAGCTTGTTAGCGTGTGCTTTATTCTAATAGTAAAAGTACGTATATGCTTGCTTCAGACGTAGGCCGGGTCATTAGGCGTAAGCTCCTTGCGTCGCACCGTAGCTGTACCCCTCACCGAATTCTGCAAGTAGTTATACATTCCACAAGCACAAAGCGATAGTAGACTATGTAACATGAGAACTAGAACATCTATAGAGCATCTGACCGCTGCAACCACCCTTACCTACTATCCGAATACAGCTATACACGGAACTTTTAGAGGGGCTGACTCCCTACTGGCCCATAGATTAATATCCAAATCACTGCGGTTTTGTCGGGTGCTTACGCCCTTGGTTTCCCCATAGTTCATCCTCTTCCTCATGTAAGTCCTTTCTGATAAAGCGCTTATAGAGGCACCCTGAACAAGGAAACACCACACAAGACACACTAATATATTGGCCTCCCCTTCTTTCCCAGCCCCTATATCAGTAGCACTTCGTCTTAAAATGTATTTATCCTGCTATAGGGTCCGCGCAAATGATATTGTAAGACCCAGAAGTCATGACGAATTCCAGTTCCCCTGCTCAAACGCAGGTCGCACGGTGTGTGTGTGTGTGTGTGTGTGTGTGTGTGTGTGTGTGTGTGTGTGTGTGTGTGAGTGTGTGTGTGTGTGTGTAGATGGGGAGAGCATATGTCAGAACGAGATTCACAAGAGGCGCTCGGACCCTGTCTTCGGCTTGACAAAAAAAGATATATGCCCCTGCTGTTCACTCGTGTACTGTCCCTCGTTATCTCCTTTGATCTCTGCTTCCTTGTCACTGGCTCTCTTTCTCGGTTGCTGTGTATCGTTTGCACTTGAGTGTGGTTTTTTTTTTTTTTTTTTTTGTGGTGT
>NW_020312200.1:0-45525 GCF_002999335.1 Cyclospora cayetanensis | reverse complement strand
ATACATGAACAAACACACATATACATGAACAAACACACATATACATGAACAAACACACATATACATGAACAAACACACATATACATGAACAAACACACATATACATGAACAAACACACATATACATGTACAAACACACATATACATGTACAAACACACATACACATGAACAAACGCACATATACATGAACAAACACACATATACATGAACAAACGCACATATGCAAACACACATATACATATACAAACGCACATATACATGTACAAACACACATATACAAACACACATGTACATATACAAACACACATGCAAAAATACACGCATGCACATATACAAATACGCATGAACACATCTGCAACAGCCTGCCCACCCCTCAATCCTTTCATGAGATCTCGAACTCTTTTCAGGCAGGGGAGAGCAGAGAAAGAGGCAAAGTGGTGTTGACAGCAGTCCTCAGCACGCCACGCAGACAAAACAACAACAAGCGCAGCAAGAGCAAGAAGCTAATTTTTTGCAGATTACGAGAGCAAACCAACCCACGTTTTCCTGAGGTGTCTGTGTCTTCCTGCACAACAGACTCAGTTCCATAAGAGCCATCCGCGAGGATAACTGTGCGTGTTTGCACTTGGGGCTGTTGCTGCATGCCGGCAGGTGTGGCTGCCAAGTCTTCAGGAGCGGTGGCCGCTGATGCAGACGCATGCAACAAAGAGCAGTGTGCAGACTCCAAATCGTTGAAAACACATTCAGCAGGAGCGGCAGAAGACAAAAAGAGCGTAGAGCACCAGGAAAGGGGGAGGAGGAGAGAGACACCACATTTGCAAACAGACGGAAGGCGACTTCTTACTGTCGAGGGGCAAGGGAACGAGGGCGTCATATATGGCGTTGATGATTGACACTGTCGCATCCAGTGCGAGACAGCATTCTCCAAGCGTCCAAATGCAGATTCTCAAAACTCTGCGAAGCATGCGAGAAGGAGAGAGAGAAATAGTGCGCGCGATTTAACGCCAGCCCTCATCAGAAGGCCGCGCGCATGCGATACTAGGGTATTATATAGTTATAGATATATATTTATTTCCCTCAACAACCAAATTCTTGCTGCAGTCGCTTCGCGTGCTGCACTGGCAAGCCCTTGCGCTTTTAACACCTCGCAGCAGCGAGCAGTAAGCAGCATGAAGGCTGTAAGCAGGGAGTAGCAAGCAGTGCCACCAGCGAGGGAGGAAGAAGGGCGAACAAGGAGCAGAAAAGAGTTCCTCTCTGCACTCCTCTCCTCTCTCCCTCCTGCTTCCCCTGAGACTCCCGAAAGAAGCAGTGAGACACCACGCATGCAGCCCCAGCTAGCAGAGTATGTGTGTTTGTGTGCAGCAATACTTCGGATGTCGAGCGTCCATAATTGCATCCACGATATGCCGGATTATGCTGTCTCTGAGGCTCAGCTCGGTGGCTGCTAATCTACGTAAAAGCTGAGCAGCACTGGTGGCAACGCGTGCATCGGCATCCCCCAGAAGATCAGATATACACCCCAGCGAGGAAGACATGACTTGCGGATGGATCTCGCAGCAGCGAGACTGCGAAATTACACAAAACACCACAAGGGTGAAAAAGGCGCTGAGACATGCGCGCTGCTGTGCGGCAGCAGACGCAAAACAGCGATTTTTCACACCCTCAAGCAGCGAACCGCCTCTCCGCCTTTCCTGTTTCTTCTCCTTCATCCCTCAACAAACACGCACTGTGATTTGTCGAGAGACACGTTCGCATGCATGCATGCACAGAGACGCAGGCAGGGGAGGAAATGGGGGGAAGAGGGAAAAAGGGCAGCTGCCCAGCCGGCGAAAAAGCACAAACACTGCACTCTGTATGTAAAGCATGCATGTATGCATGCATGCACGCGAAAGAGGAAACATGCACACTGGGGCTTTTTCTAGGAGCGTGTAAAGGGAACGGCTGCTGGGGGTGTGCAACATCACGAGAAATAAAACCACGAAAAGTCACCAGCCTCCAGGAGAGCGGCAGCGTCAAGCGGCCTCTAACACAGGAAGCACATGGAGAATTTAAGGCGTGTTTCGCAGCTGTCTATCTGTCTCACTATGTATACATATATATCTGACTGTCTTTCTTACTGTGTGTGTGTGTGTGTGTGTGTCTAACTGCCTATCTGCCTGCCTCTCTGTCTTTCTCACTGTGTGTGTGTATGCGTGTGTGTCTAACTGCCTATCTGCCTGCCTCTCTGTCTTTCTCACTGTGTGTGTGTATGTGTGTGGGTCTAACTGCCTATCTAACTGCCTATCTAACTGCCTATCTGCCTGCCTCTCTGTCTTTCTCACTGTGTGTGTGTATGCGTGTGGGTCTAACTGCCTATCTGCCTATCTAACTGCCTATCTGCCTGCCTCTCTGTCTTTCTCACTGTGTGTGTGTGTGTGTGTGTGTGTGTGTCTGGCTGCCTGTCTAATTGTCTGTCTAATTGTTTGTCTGCCTGCCTCTCTGTCTGTCTAACTGTCTGTGTGTGTGTGTGCTTACAAGTGCTTGCACCAACATGGCGCGATATTCGGAGGATCCAGGAGTCGTCAGTGCCTCAGCCTCTCCAGCCTTGGCAATATGTTTTTTGAGGATGCCTACAACTTGCGGCGCTGTCTCCGCAGACACCAAGCGACCTACGAGACTCAAAATGCGGCCTCTCACCTCGAGGGAGTTCGTCTGCAAACCTGTTCAAAAAACAGACAAGGGCACAGGCAATTCTGCACACATGACGTCTCTACGAGGAAAACACTGAGGCAGCAGCAGCAGCAGCAGGAAGGCAGCAGTAGCAGGAGGATAGCAGCAGCAGCAGGAGGATAGCAACATCATCATCATCAGCATCATCATCGTTAGCAACATCATCAGCAGCAGCAACATCAGCACAAGTGAAGTCCTTTGGTACTCCTCGCCACACGATGCAAGAAACGGCAAGAATGAGCATGCATGCATCGGGGAATGTTTGCATGCACACCCCCACACACCTCTCATGAGGTCGACGACATAGTCGCACAAGTTGCCTTTCTTTGCAGCCGTGACACAGTCGGCAACCCTGTCAAGCATGATGAGCTTGATGTTGTTTTCTGTTTGTTGCAAAAGGAGGTGAGTCAGTGCGCCACACGCTGCGCGCACGCCAGCGCTGCTTGGATTAAAGGCGAGAACACACGAGGCTCCCTCGTAAGCCACCGAGGGAGATGCAGAATTCAGCAGGGAAACAGCTACGCGAAGCAAGGCAGCCTGCGCAGCAATTCATGCGCAAACGCATGCAAAAAAGAAAAACATTTTAAGCTGCCGCGCGCATCTTCTAGGCAACAGCCTAGTAAGTCCCCGGCAGCACAAATACACACACATATATATACTGTACACGCAGCTTTAGAATACACATGCATAAATAAACACTAGAAAGCAGCTATATATATAGATAGACACAAAATACACACATGTACATGTACATATATATATATACATGTACATGTATATATTCACGGAGTCCTCTTCAACACATCAGCGGCAGCAAGGCTTTTAAGAGATAAACTCAAGCATATATATATACACACCTTTGCAGGCAATTTGAGACGGCAAACTTTTCTAACAAGCTCCAAGATAGCCAGCTGCATCTGCTCCCCCATGGCTAACAGAGCTGCCTCATCGCCATCAGCTCCTTGTTGCTGTTGCTGCTGCTGAATGTACAGCAAAGCACGTTTCGTATCGCAGTGTAGCAGTAGCAGGAAGGCGGCACGGCGTGTGCTGGCATCCCCTTCCTGAGTACCAAGAGCAGGTTCGACACGCAAAAAGATAGTGTATATATATATATATATATATATATATATATATACGTATGTGTGTGTGTATGTCTACGTGTATATATATGTATGTGTATATACATACATATATTTATATATCTGTATATACATACATGCATATATATATATATATATATGTGTATACAGATATATATACACATATATGGCGATTGCGACGTCCGTATAGCCACAGCAACCCCCCTGCAAACGTTTCACGCGAGCACCTCCTCGTTTGAAGAGTTTCTTTCCCCGCCTTCTAAGACCATCCAAAAAGCTGCAGGGTGTGACAGCTGCATAAACGCTTCAAGACAGCGGCGTTTTTCGTATGTCCAGCAGCGACGCAGCAAGCAAAGCAACGGCGGAGGAAACTCCACAGCAGCCAAAAAACAACAGCAGCAAGTGCTGCTGCAACAGCCCAACACACCATGAGAAGAAGCTGATCGACTTGCTCAAGGGCATGAGGAACAAATTCCAGTCCAAAATGCCGAATCAATGCCAACACGCACAGCACCGCGTTGCGGCGAACGTAACTGTGGCGATGTGTCTGATCACACACACACACACCACAAAAACAAAGCCCCAAAACCTCTTACTGCCTGCGCCCATATCCGTGACACTGGCGACGGTCCAAGACGCGATATACACAAACAAAAACACACCTCCACACATACCTATACACATACACATATATACATGTATAGGTTTCATATATATACATATATATGCACATATACACATGCACAAATACATGCGCATATACACATGCACGTATGCACATATACAGATGCACATATACACATGCACATATTCACATATACACATGCACAAAAAAACATACACATATACACATGCACTCACATATATGCACATGCACACATATATACACATGCACAAATACATGCACATATGCACATGCACATATACACATGCACATATTCACATATACAGATGCACATATACACATGCACATATTCACATATACACATGCACAAATACATACACATATACACATGCACTCACATATATGCACATGCACACATATATACACATGCACAAATACATGCACATATACACATGCCCAAACAAAGCCCCAAATCCAAAGCACCCACAAGGTTCTTGATGATGGCTTCCAACAAAGGCTCCACAACTTTTTGCTGACGAATTTTTGCAACGAGGCGTAGCGCGCTGCCCCTGACGAACTCATTGGGAGATGTTAAATCATTTCTAAGGGCATTGCTGCAAATTAAGGCACACCAGCCACTAGTCCTTTGGCTTGAATCCTCCTCCTCCTTTCCAAATGCACGCGCCATAGGAGAACCCTTCACATACACGCCATTCCCCCCTCCGTACTGCACCTACTACACCCCGAACAAGCTACACCTCACCAGATGAGTATAATCTCTTCCTTGAGCTTCCCCTGAGCATCGCACTTGTCTACGACCTCTAGATATAAAAGGACGAGTTTCTTCACGCGGTTGTTGCTGCACGGGATGCAAAAGCGAATTACTGGCATCAGGAGGCGCTCATAGCGTTCCCCCTGAACCAAACCTGAGTCAAGCACAAAGCGCAAGTACTCTTCGGTAGCGGTACATACAGCCGCAGAAGAAGAATACAGTGCTTCATGGTGCCCCTAATCGCACACCCCCGCGCAGGCGTAGAAAATTCGAATCATTTCCCCCCTCCCCGCCGCCCCTTCCCCGTGCTTACCAGTGATTAGCTCCTGCATGCCTTCGGCCTTTAGTTCATCGTGGGGGCTTTCAAGCTTCTTCTGAATATCCGCAGCGGACGGTGCATCCCCCTTGCCGCCTGCAATGAAAACGGTGCAGTTGCTGCCGAGCTCCATCTTTGCTAGGCTGCACTCTGTCAACGGCGCGCATCCGGGAGATGCATGCACAGGCAGGCACCAGCTGGACAGAGAGAGAGACTCGCCGCTGCCTTAGAAGCAGCTTCCGCAGCTGACGAGCTGTAGGCAGAGGGATTCGTGCCTTAGGCCCGCTACAGCTGCGTGGAGACGTTCTACGGTATCAGTGCAGTCGTTGCTGCTGAAGCGGCACCCCACACGCCGGCTAGAGGGCGACACTGAGGGAAATCGGCTGCGAACAGGTGCCTATACACCTGAAACGCTGCTGTGGCGGCGGCTGCGGAGGTTGCCGCGGCAGACAGAGAGAGAGAAAGAGGCCCCCTGTCTGCAGCAGCAGAAGAATGCAAATGCAACGGGACGCGCGACGGCCCCCGAAAAGAGTAAATACAGAGTTCTAAATGCACTGGTAGGGTTTGGGGTCGAGAGCTCTGGATTCCGCTGTCCAGACACCTCAGGGACTGCGACTCAAACATGACCAGCCGCGCATGGCGAGGAGCGCAAGCGGCAGCCCCATTCGCCTGGAGGTAGTATCACAGAGGGAATTGCAATGGAATCGTAGCTAAAACGCCATTGTTCGATTTTTACAAAGTCTCGAGCGCTTTTCTGTAACTCGCTGGATTCTTGCTCTGGTTTCGGTGTACAGGCAACTCCGTGCAAGTCCCGGGCAGCCGCGGCAAGCGGCGTCTATTCACGAGCCTCTGTGTTGCTGCAATGAGTCCATACGTGCACTGCCACAGGAGGCCCCTCAGGGTATCCATTCAGCTTTCTACTGCACATACACCCGGCGAGCGCCGCTTACTTCCCCGGACACATCGTAATCCTGCGCGGCGCAAGGGCTCTCAAGCAGTGCCATTTGACGCATACAGAGCAGGAGCTGATTCCTGAATAGTACACCCTACTTGCCTAGGCGTGACACTCCAACATACTAAAGCTCCACATATCAGTGGCATTTGCGCGACGAAGTCGAAGTAGTAGCTGCCTGGTGTTGCGAAAAGAGCCCTTGCATGCTTGCCGTCAAGCTTGCGATGGGATTATCGACGTATTTGGCCTACGCACACGATTGTGCATGCATAAACACAATGCCACTGGGCAGTTTCAGCTACCCTGAGCTCCGAGAAGGCACGGCCAACAGCGTAGATGGCTGCCAGTGTAACGGGCTAAGCTGCGCCCCAGCACCTTTTACTACTCAAGTCCTAGTTAGCTAGGAATTCGGGGGGGAGAATGGACTAACCGATTCGCTTGCTCTAATATCCTACTTACTGCAGAACGCTCTTCGTTCGAAAGATGGAGACGCAATGTCATGTGCGTGCGCCCTGCATGGTCTCTGCCAAGAGCTGTGATGGCTCGGACTGCCTAAAAAATGCAGCTACGCGCAGCCTAGATGCGCCTTTACCCTCATATAGGGAAGCGGGGTGGGTGCCGTAAGAGGAATGCGCAATTTCATTCAAAACACTTGAGGGCGTTCTATAGAGCTTGCACTGAGGCCGAAGTCAAGGGTATCCCTCTGGAGACCGTAGATGGAGCGTTGCAGCAAGCCCATGCATGGGAATGCGCATTAGATCACCGGATGCAGTTCCTTAGGCACTGAAATCTTACATCCACAGGCTATGCTATGCAGATGCAGGAACACTGATCAGAGGCCGTGACGACTGTCCAACATTTTAGCAGCCCTCGAGCATCGTTACAAAACCTCCTTTGTAGGCATCCGGAAAGTCAATTGCATCTCAAGAAAGAATACGCTTTATGTGTTCTCCTGGCTATCCCCCCTCCCCCCTCTGGCGGGTGAATAAAAACTCTAGTGACGGAGAGTTCGGCAAGCACCCGCCACCCAACACGCCTACCTACACCCCGTGGCTAGCTGGGGAGAATGGCAACGTGGACACGGTGTTGCACTGTCCGTGCTCTATCATAGTGGATTTGAACCAACTACCAGCTTACCGCGTGAGCGCCATTCGACGCTAATTCGAACGCTGCAGCTGAGACCGTTTCTAATCCCCTAATACAACGTGGACACGTATCTCTACGTAGCGGCGCCTTAGTATGTACGCTTCACCTTTGCAGCTCCAAGCAAGCGTTTTTGCATGATCACAAGAGACCTTTAAAGAGCCCGCATGCATTTGCTTTATTGCATCCAACTGCGCCACACCGAGGCCCCTTCTACTACACCAGGAATACTTACCTCGGACTTGGTAAAGCATTGACTCACTAGCTTGTTGGATATCCTTTTGGCTAAGAGGTACTCCTAGATCTAGATGTTACCTTATGTGCAATTAGCTATAAATGCGCGAACTGCCTAAAATATGCAGCAGCGCCCAGCCACGCTGTGCGTGTCGCCTCATGCAGGGCATTGTGAGGGGTGCAGGCAGGAGAAGGCGAGCTTCCTACTTAGGATCACTCGACAACTATTTCTGAAGTTTTCGTCCAGTCCGCAGTCGAGTGAGACCTAATATGGAGTGCTAATCCACTGATTCATGAGACAGCGTAACAATTGCAGCACTGCGCCCAGTAGCTCGGCCGTTTGGACGTCACGAGGGCAGGGTGTCAAGACACCCGAATGCCACGGGTTGCACGCAGCATCAGGATGTGCAGCTCCTGACGGGTTGCCGTATTCTTGCTGCTACGGTCTCCTCATGTGTGGAGGAGCGAGATTTCAACGGCCTGTCTCTCGCAAACTTCGACTGGTGAGCGTGTCCACATCCGCCTAATGGCGCCCACGTTGGATCGTGAAGTCGTCGTACGTTAAAGCTTCAATGCTGGTTCTCTGCAGCACCTCCACCTTCTCGGGAATGCTCTGCGGGCTGCCTTTTTCCCCTAGCCACTGCAACAGAGAAGCGACGGCGGAAGAAGACCCCTGAGCTTCCCCCTTCACGGTTCCTTTAGCGGTATTTAGCACGTATCCTACCAAGCCCAAACTAGCACACAAACAAATACACACAAAGACACGCGCATGCACACGCGTTCAGCAATGCGCGCACCAGAAGTGAAGAGCATCTCAACAAGGACTACAGAAAGGTGGGCTGCGCACAGCCCTTCTTGCGTTTGGAGAGGCAGGCTGCATGCGCCGCAAGAAGCTCAAGACTTACCGCTTTGCCTCCTTCTCCGTGTGTACACGGAAAAAGACTCCCTGCACCTTTCCGTAGACCTCGAAAACAACACGCTCGTACGGTTTCGCCATTTCCTTCTGTTTGTCTGTACGTCTGTTGGTCTGCTGCTGCTGCTGCCGCCTTGGTGAGAGCTTTATTTTTGCATGCGCTGATTAGTGTGGCCACGACAGCTCCCTTCTTCCTCCCCGCACCGTTACTGCTACAGTCAGCGGCAGGCTGTGACTACGCCAGTCTGAGGATCAGATGCAGTCCGCTATCGGACTCGACAACGCCACTGAGCTCCCCTACTTGTAAGGCAAAGGCTGCCGCCTCGAAGGGCTTTTGCATTTGGCCTTTGCTGAAGAAACCCAGGTCTCCTCCCCGCGCAAAGGAGCCACAGTCGCTGTGTTGCTGCGCCAGAGCGGCGAAGAGGCGCTGTTGTTCCTCCTGCTGCTGCACCTGCTGCAGCTGTTGCAGCAAACCCACGAGCTGCTGCAAAGCCTCAGCCCGAGAACGCGTTACCGCCGCCTGCGTCCTACGGCTTACCGGGTTGCGAGAGCCAGAATGCTTGATGAGGAGGTGACTGCAGCGCACGGACATGATCGAGTGTCTAGACAGCTCGGGAGAGGCAGGAGAATTGAGAGCACGCAGGCAGCACAGCCCAAAGCCGATTTCCCGGAACAACCTAGAAATAACAATGCATGTACGCACTTGCATGCGAACGGGTAGTCATTCAGGGGAGAGAGAGGCTCAAGTCGCGTAGCTGCTGCAGGAGGGGGCTGTCTGGCTGCAACGGCGCGCAGACACAGATTAACGGGAAAGCTAGGCCGTTCAGGCCTCACAGCCGGGCGCTAGACCCTAAACTGGGTAATATAATATTAAGATTGAATATTTTCGTCATTGCAATAAGCGAGTGGAAAATACAAGCGGCAGCGGGCTCCTGCGTCTGTCAGTGCCAGTGGCGTTGCTGCACTCGGCTACGCGTGTTGCATGCGTGCATGCGAGATGCAGGGGTGCCTGTGGTATGCAAGGGGGAGACTTCCAGCGAACAGGAGACGTAGGAACGCCTGCCTTCCTTTCATTAGGATTTGTCTTTGGCCAGTGCTCTAGCCCTTAAGACCTCGTACCAGGAGGGGCCGAGCACTTCTTCCCTGTGGCGCAAGCGCCAACGCCTCCCCTAGAGCGACCGCTTCTTATTCACCAAGCCTTAAGCTCCCCAACCATGCAGCAGCAGCAGCAGCAGCTTGCCCAGCTGCTGCAGCAGCTGCTGCAGCAGACGCTGCAGCCGAATCCGCACGGCGTGCAGGCTGCTGAAAGGGAGCTGGAAGGCCTCTGCAAGCAAGAAGCTTTTCCGCAGTCTCTTCTGCTTCTTCTCTTGAACCCCGCGACTGACTGCGCCATTCAGCATGCAGGTATGCGGTACGACTGCGAGCAGCAGCCACCCCTGTCAGAAGAGCCGTCAAAAGGGGAGTCGTGGTGTAGCGATGCCTGCGAGAAAAACACATGCAGCAGCAGAGTGCAGCGCGATAGCCGTAGCACTCTGCGCTGCTGCATGCTTTTATTGAACCCCACCGCTCTGTTCAACATAAGTGCAAGCCCTCGCACAAGACACCCTGAGGCAGTATGTGTGGGAAGGAACAGCTCTCCCTGCCCACCGTTTCTCTTCCTGTTTGCGTCTTTTGTGCAGCTGCGATATATCTCAAGAATTACGTTCGTCGCCTCTGGGATCTAGACGAGGCTCAGGGTGGCGTGTCTGCCGCCAACCGTTCGTTGATGAAGCAGCAGTTGCTGATCTTGCAGCAGCAGGAGACCATTCCCAAGGGTGTAGAGGCACAGGTTGCCGAGGCGCTTACTCGCATTGCAGCAACAGACTTTCCTCTCGACTGGCCTGAGCTCTTGCAGGCACTGATGCAGCAGCAGCTGCATCTGCCGCCGCAGGAGCAGCTGCATCTGCTGCCGCAGGAGCAGCAGCGGCTCCTGTTGCAGCGAGCAAGTCGCGGGCTTGCAACGCTGCATGCAGTTACGAAGAAGTATCGCCACTTGCCTCGATCCGAGGAGGTGCTCCTGCAGCTGCAGCAGATCCTCAAGGCCGTTCAGCAGCCGCTCCTCTCAGTTTACATCTTCTCCGTACAGCAGCTGCTCGCGGGAATCGCCACGCAGCAGCAGCAGCAGCAAGGCGCATCCGCAACGGCATCAACAGCAGCCGCTGCAAATCTGCACTCGGCAGTGCAGGTCGTCTTGTTGAGCTGCAAGATTTTCATCTCCCTCTCCTCAGTAGATCTTCCAGAGTACTTCGAAGATCACCTGGCTTACTTCGTCTTGGGGTTCATTCAGATCCTGCAGCTGCCGATACACTGCAGCAGCGGCGGAGGAAACAGCAGCAACAACAACCGCGCAGACGCTGTATCAGCCGCTGATGATGACGATTCAGAAGCAGGAGGTGAGCGCGTCATGATTTCCCCGTCAGGCATACTTCCTTCACCACCACCCCATCACCACGACCTCACCACCCCCCCCCATCACCACCACCCGATCACCACCAACCCCAAATGCAGCTTCAACAACGCGTTTTTTGCCCCTCTCTTTAGGACAGCACATGGCACCCCCGAGCGGCAGAAACAGCGAGTGAGTGATTGCGCTCTCTCGGCACGTAGGAATGCAAAAAAATTGTTTCCTCTCCGTGTACATACAGGCGACTTGGAGCGGCTTAAAAGCGTCATTTGCGACGCCCTGCGTCTCTACTTTTACAAATACCAAGAGGAAATTCAGCCATGGGTTTACTTCGCTGTACATGCAGGTGTGCTGCTTTGCTTCCTTTTTTCTGCCGCTGCTGCGTGAGTTGAGGAGCAGATTCTGGAGGCGAAATTCCCTGCATGTATCAAGTGGTTTGAACCCGTTTTTCGCTGCTGCTGCGATGCAGTGTGGTTCGCCGTTCGGCAGCTGGACAGCCGCACGCGGTTTGACATGCTGCTAGCAGCTGCGGCAGATTGCTTGAGCGCAGCAGCAGCAACAGAATGGGAGATGCGAACTCTTCCCGATTCGTTTGCGTCTGCGGCTGTCAGTCTGGGGTTGCCTGAGGCACAAGTGCAAGAGCTGCAGCAAAAGCGGCTTCGGGGTCCAGCCAATCCTTTCCAGGAAGAAGCGCTTCTCAGAGACATCCTCGAGGGTGTCATCGTGCCTAACATTGCGCTTCGTGATAAGGGTAAGAAAGAAACGCGTCTGTTTCTCATCTGTAGATATATATATATCTCTATATATACGTGCTTTCTATGGCCATGCTGGATTAGGGGTCTCTCTCTCGGTATGCCCCTCTCTCTCTCTCTCTCGCTGTCTCTCCGTTTGTCTCTCTCTATCTCTCTCTCTCTGTCTCTCTATCTCTCTCTCTGTCTCTCTATCTCTCTCTCTCTGTCTCTCTATCTCTCTCTCTCTGTCTCTCTATCTCTTCCTCTCTGTCTCTCTATCTCTCTCTCTCTCTTTCTTTGTTTCTCTCTCTCTCCATCCCTATTGAAGTGCACCTGCAGCTGCGATTTCTGAGAATCTACGCAAGGCTGTGGGATTTTCCTTCGACGTCAGATCTTGAGCTGCTGGAAGACTCCCCAATGGAGTTTGTGAGGCGAGACGTCGAAGGCTTCCCCGCTTGCCCACATTTGCCACGTCGCGCCTGTGTGTCGGATCTCATCAAGGGGATGTGCAGGCTGCAGCAGCAGCAGCTGCAGCAGCTGCTGCTGCAGCTCGTGCAGCAGCTCGCAGGTCAGGCGGATGCTGCGGGAGGAGGTGCAACTGAGCGAGGCGCTCGACTCGTCGATTCTGCCGTCTTTGTGATGGCTGCTGTTGCATCAAGAGCTCTACACTCCGGCGCAGCAGCGGCGGCAGCAAGCCCTACAGAATTAGCTGCCTTCTTCACAACGCATGTCGCGAGGGAGCTGCAACAGCAGCAGCAGCAAGAACGCAAGTGCTTAGCCGTTGCCGCTGCCCTCAAATTCCTCGCAACGTTCAGAGCTCAACTGCCGATTTCGTGAGGTGTTAACGTCGAGTGCTGCTGCTGCTCTTGGTGTTAGTCTCCCTGTTATTATAACTGCTTGTTAGCGGCAAGCATGCACCTCCTCCCGTCCCTCTGTTGCTGTCTCCTTGCTGTGATCGTTACTGCAACTGCTCGTTAACGGCAAGCATACACCTCCTCCACCTGCTCGTGCTGCTGCGGATGCTGTTGCTCTAAAGCCCGCCTTCCGCCGTGCTGTAGAACATGGTTCTACGTCCTCACGCGCAGTCTGTCTCCAGCAGACGTCGCATAGAGACTCTTGCCACAGGGCCGGTTGTGTCAGGTGTAGCGCAAACTTGCTGCCAGTTTTTGCTGCTGCTCGGGAGCAGTAGAGCGATGGGGAGACGTAGATCTTTGCCTCGTGGCAGCCGTCTGCCTGTGATGCTGCAGGCTGCTGTGTGAGAGTCTCCCGCTGGTGTCAGCCTTGTTGCTGTCTCCTCACGAGGCACTGAGGGCTTATGCAGCGTTTTGCATGCATCGTCTTCTTGCCTGCCGAAATTCGCAAGGGCAGCGCCTCATTGATCCGTCCTCATGTCAGCCTATCCTCCTTAAAGTGAGCTTCTCTCGTGTCTCTCAATGCGCTACGCGCATTTATAGGGTATAGCGTTCTTTGCATGCACACCTCTTCGGTGCTTTCCTTGCGTTCCTCTTCCCATGGGCTTCTCGCGACTGGGGGTTTGCTGCCTCGCTTGCTCGTTCGCTCGCCGCATTGGCAAGCCATTGGCAAGTGCTGCAAAAAACTCAGAGACAGGGAAAGCAGCAGCTCCGACCTCTATCGACGGCAGCAGCAGGGTGCCTCTATTTTGTGCGTGTGCATGTGTATATGGGAGTATGTGTATGTGTGTGCGTACATACGTGCATATTTTGTGCACGTGTGTGTATATGAGTGTGTGTCTGTGCATATGCATGTATGTGCATATGTATGTATGTGTACATGCGTGTGGATGTGTACGTGCCTTCCTCCTACTAGCCTCTCCCTGCATGCTCAGTAAGGGGCAGCGGCACTGTGTGTTTGTGTTCATGTCGCAGAGTCTCAGCTTCCTGCGGCAGTCGCTAAGTGACGTAAAGGCGCGCGAAAATGAATTTGCTGTCAAAGCCCTCGCGCGACTTTTGTTATGCCTGGGAGCAGCTGCAGCGAGCGAGTCTCTGCCGCTGCTGCAGCTGCTGCTGCAGCAAATCAAAGCAGAAGCCTCGCAACCAGGCAACCCAGTGTACTGCCACTACCTTTTTGAGTGTCTGGCTGTAATCTGTCGTCTCGCATCCGACCAGACACGAACGAACGCAGCCTCGGCAGAAGCAGGAGCCAGCTGCCTTCAGCAGCAGCACCTAGTCGAAGAGCATGTCGTGCCTGTACTATCCGTCTTGATTCAGCAAAGCCAGCACGAATTCACGCCTTACTGCTTCCAGGTGAGTCTTCCCTGCTGTCTGTACAGCAGGCACATAGGTTTCGCGCATGCGATCTTGTTCAGACTTTGCCTCAACTGCCTTCCCTCCTTTCACCCCTTTCTCTCCCCCCTTCTCCTTCCCTCTTTCTGCGCGCGCACTGCTGTCTCTATCCATGCGCGGCAGACACTGACCCCCTCCTCTCCCAAACAAAACAACAGCAGAACCGCCGCGAGACAGCAGCAACACCAACAGCAGATCATGCTTCTGCTGGTGCTGTTGCTGCTTTTTCTGTCTCGCTCTCGCTGTCTATCTCTCTCTCTGTGTGTGTGTCTATCCCTCTCTCTGTGTGTGTGTGTCTATCTCTCTCTCTCTCTGTCTATCTCTCTTCTCTCTGTCTATCTCTCTGTCTATCTCTCTGTGTATCTCTCTCTTCTCTCTGTCTATCTCTCTCTCTCTCTGCCCACCTCTCTCTCTCTGTCTACCTCTCTCTTCT
Organism: Cyclospora cayetanensis; assembly: GCF_002999335.1. Lineage (NCBI taxonomy): Eukaryota > Apicomplexa > Conoidasida > Eucoccidiorida > Eimeriidae > Cyclospora > Cyclospora cayetanensis. Next base: position 30,851 of record NW_020312200.1, on the reverse strand, counting down.
CTCTGTCTATCTCTCTCTTCTCTCTGTCTCTTCTCTCGCTCTCTCATTCTCTGTCTATCTCTTCTTTTCTCTTCCTGTCTCTTAGCGTCGCGGCTGTGCGTGCCTGAGCATCGGTTGCGTGGGCTGCTTAACGTTCTGCGCCTTTTTGAAGTGTGGATTTTGCAGATCCTCGGTGTCTTGTTGGAAGGTGCCTCCCGCACGGGAACCATTGGAAGCAGTCGTCTTTATGTCGATCTTCTAGAGCACTTGCTGCAGCCACACGTCTGGGTAGCGTCTCAGGGGAATGTGCCTGCGTTGGTGCGTCTTGTAAGCGTCTTTCTGCGGCAGCTGCAGCAGCAGGGGTATCACCAGCCTCAACAGCAGCAGCAACAACAACAAATCCAGGTGCTTCTGCATGGACGCGTTGCACAGCTCCTCGAGAGAATGCAGTTCTGCATTTATCACCGAAAACTCGCAGCCGCTGGCTTCGATCTGCTCAACGCTATCTTCAGGTGAGCAGATCGAAGCCAGCGCTCGCCATCCACATGCAGACGGAGAAGGCAGTCTTGTGCACCTCTTTCTTGCTGTGTTTGTTCGCTTTCGGATGTGCTCTCGCACAGGTTCCTGCCTTTCGAAGCCTACAAGCAGCTTCTCCCCACATTGCTAACGGTGCTCCTAAAAAGAGCCCATCAGCTTCAGCAGCAGACTTTCAACGCGCATCTCTCCTTCTCCCTGCTTTTGTTCCAAGTAACAAAACCTTCCCCTGCACACTGACGTTTCGTTCGCCTCAAAAAACAAGCTTTTAAAAGCGGAGATGCCGCGCGGCTCCCCGCCTCTGTATGGCGCGAGCATCCCTGCAGCTCAAGGCTGTCCTCTATTTGGCTGCGGAAGCCTTTCTTGGATGTATGTATGTGCAGGCTTCTCTATGGATGTGTCTATATGTATGTATTTGTGCGTAGCTGTATGCATGTGTGTATCTTTGTGCTTGTAGATGCATTCGTATGCATGTACGAATATACGCACACGATATACACGTCTACATGTGCACACATGCATCTATGTGCATGTATACATGCATGTGTCAATATCTGTGTATATATATATAGATGCTCATACGAATACATATTAATACCTATATACATTCATACATACACATTCATACATACACATACATACACACACATACATACACATATATACGTGTGTGTGTATGTTGTGTGACGATTGAAAACAGTGCCGCTCTCCTGACATTACAGCTTTGCCATGCGGATTGGAGCAGCTGCAGCAAGGGCTTTTACAGCAGGTGGTTTGTGCAATAGCGCTGCCGTCAGTGCAGCACAGCTTGGAGTCGGGGTGTTCTCTGTCAAAGAAGAAGGTGTTTATGGTAGGACTAGCGCGGCTGGCAGCGGCAGCTGCCGCTGCAGCAGCTGAGCCTCAGCTGTTGCACAAAATGCTGCAAACTATGGAGACTCTCCTTAGTGGGTATGACTTTGGAAGCGCAGGTGAGAGAAGAAGGGGGGTGTTTTTGAGCGTGCGGTTCGGCTGCTGCACACTGTTGCCTCTGTGCCATTTTTTTCGAAGATCCGCCCTACTGGCAAGGATCTGTTGCCTTTTGTTGCGGCTGCTGCAGCCACAGAACGAGCTGATCGCAGAGCTGCTGCTGGCACTGACTTTGATCCTGACGATGATGTGAGTTGGTCTCCAGCAACAACTGCCGCAGGCACTGCTGCTCTTTCAGGAGTCTCTGGTTGCAATTCTTCTGCCGCTTTCCCAGCAAAGACAGATAGACAGGGAGATATATATATGTAGAGATATATATATAGAGAGAGAGAGAGCGGGATATTTCGACAGTGAGAGCGAGAGAGAGAGGGAAAAACAGACATAGAGAGAGAAAGAGACTTCTACGGCACCAGCCACGCTGCCCCTTCCAAGAGAAACGCAGACAGGGAAAGCCTCTGCATCCCATCACGATGTTTCCCCACACATACATGTATGCATACATACACTTCCTTTTGCGCATGCATGCAGGCAGACGGGCAGGAGCAGCGGGTTGGCTTTGACGTCTCTTTCTCACGCCTCGCGCTGGCAGACAATGCAGCCATCACCGACTATGTAAGCTGGCTTGCTTGCTGTCTCTGTGTGTGTGTTTTCTTGCGATATACACATATGTGTGTGTGTGTATGTTTTCTTGCTATACACATATCTCTCTGTGTGTGTGTGTTCTTGCTATATACATATATCTGTGTGTGTGTATGTTTTCTTGCTACACACATATATCTCTCTGTGTGTATGTTTTCTTGCTATACACGTATATCTCTCTGTGTGTATGTTTTCTTGCGATATACACGTATATCTCTCTGTGTGTATGTGTGTGCTCTCTCGCTATATCTCTTTCTTTCACTATCCGGGTTGTTGCTATATATATATATATATGTATTAATATTCACATATGTATATCTCTGTCTTTCTATCACTGTGTGTAGCCGTCCCCCCCCCCCGCTTCTCGCTCCTCCCTTTCTTGGACATACGTAGCTCAGTAGCTGTGCGTTTCCGTCGGCATGCTTTTAGTCTGTTTTTTTCGCTCCTGGTGCGTTCTTGCGCATGTTTTGGGGGCAACTCTTAGCGCTTATGCCTATGGCCTTTCATCACTGGTGCCACCTCCCCCCCTCTATCTCCTCTGCTCTCCTTGGGCGTTGTTTTGATGCCTCAGCTTGGCGATATGGTGGATTTGCGAGAAGCGCTGCGCGCGTCGCTGCTTCCCTTGCTGCCTACGATCCAGCAGAGCGTAGCTGCTGCTGAAAAGCCGAACTCTGCACTGCTGCAGCTGCTAGCTTAGCGCATGCATGCAGCGGTTGCCACTTGGCTAGCAGCTGCAGCGTTTGCTGCACACTTAGGGCGGCCACATCAAGCGCGTGAGCAAGCCCAAGCAGCGCGCACGCGCGTCTCCTTCTCCCCCCTCCCTCTTTCCATTAAATTCCTCCCCCTCCGTCTGCAGAGGCGGCACGAGCAACATCTCAGGGGTATGTATCGAGGGAGCAATTGGGCGTGAAATCCACAACAGCGGGGGAGAAGGGGGGCGGGAAAGAAGAGGGGGAACACGCAGCATGTAGCATGCATGCAGTGCGCCGAAAAGAGGACGGCACAGACTATGCAGCAGCCCAAGTTAGAAGGGGACAGAGGCAATCGATGCTCCTAGCATTTCCGCCTTTAGGGCCTAAGGAAAGCGAAGCCATAAGATACAGACTAACTATAGGCGAAAGAGGGAGCTTCTGACTCAGAGCCTTCACTAGAGAGGAAGCAGGTGTTCGTCACACGAGGCGACATAGACTGCTGCGCGGCATCTTTATGCATGCGTAAAGACGAACTTCACACTGCTCATTTTTCTGCGAAGTGGCGGGGAGCAATCTCTACAGATTTACGCGACTGGGGTGCCCCGTGTGCGCCTTTAGTTTACAGCGAATCCGAAACTGCCGTCCTTTTTCACTCAACAAATCTGGTAGAGAGACGACAAACGATGTGCAGAGAAAACAAAATCCCCCTCTAATAAGAACGCGCCTCGCCGCTAAGCCACCGACCGCGACAAATTGGCTGCAACGTGCGGACCTGGTGAGAAACAGAGAGCCAGGTGTTTGAGTGATAGGAGAGGAGCAAGAAAAGAAGAGACCACCCCGAAGCGGCTCTTGAGAACCAGCTCATGCATGCATGCAAGCATTCAGAGCGGCAGGGGCAGTGTGCAGCACGCCGCTGCTCTCTGTCGGAAAAGCCGCATGTACACATAAATAAATATATATATAAATATATTTATATATTTGGCTGAGCTCCAAGTGAAGTGCTGTCAATTGCGCGCCTTTCTCTCAGACAGACGGCCTGCAAGCTCGAGCTGCTGCTCGCTTGCCTTTTCAGTCATCCTCATCATCTTCGCTCGAATCGTCTGAAGAGTCCATTCGCAGAGGCGGCTGTTGCTGCTGCTGCTGCATGTGGTGCTGTTGTTGCTGCCCCTGAGGCGAATCTGCGGATCTCGAGGCGTGTGGAGCAGCCGCTGCAACTTTCTTTCCCTTTTTGTTGCTCGAGAGCTTCTGCTTGACCTCTTCCTCGCTCGTGCTGTCTTCCGCAGCGGCTGAAACGGCTGCACCTGCGTTCGCTGCTGCACCTTCTTCCAGCTTAAGTTTCGCTGCGGTAGGACTGTCGCTCTTGCCTTCAGACTGCTGCCCTTGATGCCTCTTGGCATGCCCCTGCTGTTGCTGCTGCTGCTGCTGCTGCTGCTCCTGTTTTGTTCTCCCTCGCTTCTTCGGAGTAGGAACAGATGCAGACAACGCCCCTCCCGCATCTTCTGCCGCAGCGGCACTGCTCTCCTGCTGCTGCTGCTGCTGCTGTTGCTGCTGACCAGCAGCAGCAGCAGCAGCAACAACAGGAGTATTGGCGCCTGGCGCTGCTCGTGTTTTGAGGTTCGTGACGCTCTCGAAGGGCATGCGACAGCGCCCTAGCGGCAAAATCCATCCTAATTTGAGGCGCTTCAACGCCTCCGCAACGGCCTTTGAAGCCATAGCTGCGCAGCGCACGCAGATCCGCAACGGGGAGCATCACGTGCAAAGAACAAAACGGATTGCCGAGGCATGCGGCAGAGCGGACTGCCTGCAGCACCACGCGACAAAAACGTGCGAAACTCTGCAACCCCTTCTCCCCCCCGACTGGCTCCCTGCAGCAACACACTTTGTTTCTTGTGACCTAGTTGCAGTTCTCTGGCAAAAGCGTCCAACGAAAGGCGTTCGTAAACAATTAGGGGAACGCCTGCAAAGACGAGACACAGTCTGGCAGTCTCTCTGTCTCTCTCTCGGTGACTCGCACCCCAAGCGACAGCGGCTCCCCACAAGGAACGCGGCAACAGACAGAGACTCTGCCACCGTTGTGGCTGGATGAAGACGCCTCCCTCCCACTTCTCCCCCTCTCCCTCTTGCTAACGGAAAGCCTCGACGGACGAAGCAGCAGCAGCAGAAAAGAAACAGCACTGAGGCAGCAAGGCAGCAACAATGGCACCGTGACGAAAGCACAGGCAAAGCCCTCCTCACAGCGAGACGCAACGGGGGGGGGGGGAGGAGGGGGAAATCAGAGGAGACACTTCGCTATGTGCATATATGGCGCAGTTATTTTGCCACCAGATACGCAGCAGCACATGCGCGCGAAGGAGAGAGGGCTCCGTAAATAGCCTCCCCCAGGTGTCTAAAGGCTGCGAATACTTGGCAGTAGCCTCACCTCTTGGCCCTCTGCATACGGACGCTTTTACAGCCGACGTCGAGAGATCCGTTAGAAACACGGGGATGGGTGCTTCTTTCACGAGATTGCACAGACATGCCAAGACAAAGATGCGGCGCATAGTCACTGCCGACACCGTTGAGCAGTCCAAGCACAAGTCTACGACACAGACAGCCTCATCGAGCATCGTAAGCCCTCTGGACCGCAAAAAGCAACGCAAATGAAAAAAACGCGGATACATGCGACATATTGACACACTTATAATACGCAATATATACGTAATACATACGCAATACATACGTATACATAGAGCCATCCTAGGCATGCAGAGAACGCCACTCAGAGGCGCAAGGGAGCGACAGGGGGGAGGGAGGGGGGCGTTTCACAAAAGCCTTTGAAAGAGGAGCCACATGGTGGTCAAGCGTCTGCACTGCAGCCGAAGAAGCTGTTGGCTAGAAAGAACCGACGGCTTCGTCCCCCTTCCCTCTGCATGCGTCTTCAGGAGACTTGACAGCATTCTTTAGAAAGCCCCCTACTGTCAAAGGCACTGCGCTGATGCTTAGGTGCACTGTTGAAAGCACACCGAGTCGCCTCCCCATCCCCTGTCGTGAAAGATTCAAAAAAAGCATGCGAGGAGCAAGGCTGCCTGTACACTCATTCAAGACTTACGTGTGGAAGGGAACAAAGGCCCTTCCCTTAGCCTCCTTCACGACGCAGACATCCAAAGCTGCTGCAACAAGCCCAACATCCTTCACCTCCAGTCTAACGCCCAGAGGCGACACTACTGCCGAAGTCGTGCTGCTGCTAATGCTGCTGCTCTGCTGCTGCTGGCTGCTGTTGCTGCTGTTGCTGCTACACCCCTCTTCGTGCCACGGCACTGGGCAAAGTACAGCTCTGCAAGGCTCTTGCAGTACAGCGCCAAGCGCCTTTGCAATACGACGTCTATTCGCTGGTGACCACTTCGATCCCTGTATCCACACATATACATGTACAGACGCGCACGCAGCATGTGCATGCATGCAGCCACCATGTGTCCATACTACAAGCAGCACGTGCATGCACGCAGCCACACACGGACAGCCACGCAGCTTTCTACACACATGCAAGCATTCAAACACGCATGTGCTTGAAGAGCGGGCTTTCATGCTGCCTCCCATACGACTGTCTAGGAGGCTGCAACAGGAGCTAAAGGGAGTTCGCCGCTGCACTACGCTTCTACAGTGCCCTCAGACAGTCTTACAGGCTCCCATCCCCTGAACTTGATGTTTGGCCTTTCCTGTTGCTGTTGCTGTTGCTGTTGCTGCTGCTGCTCTGCTGCGCCGCTGGCTGCCGCACCTGCCGCTGCAGGCTCCTCTTCTGGACGTGACAGGATCTGCTGCGCCTCCCCAATGCCAATAGCCCACTGAAAAGCGGCAAATCGTCGAGTATCCTCAGCCAGCTCCTCCGCTGTAACGACACGGCACTGCGGCGCAGGCAGTCCGCTGCCGCTGCCGCAAAGGCTTACAGCAGCCTCCATTTTGAGGACGCGTAAAGGGCGAAAATTCGCCTTTTGTGCCTTTTTTTGCAGCTGCTGCCGTCCAGGCAGCGGCACGGACCGGTCCTGCAGCAAAAGCCACCACGACCAACACTGCTGCTGCTGCTACCGCAGTTGCTGCTCACGGCGCGGAAAGCTGCTCGAAGACACCCCCAAATCAGCAGGCATACGCATAAAAAGGCAAAAGGCGAGCAAATTTGTCGGAATCTTCGCAGATCAGATCTCGGCTGCATGCAGCGCGCAGCAATGGAGGAGCCGAGGTGAGAGGCGTGTTGCTGCAGTGTTGCGCTGCGCGTCTGCCCCGTTCGGCGAGGTGGCGGCTCTCCTTCCCCCCCGCTTCTGCGTAGCTGCTGCTGCTGTTATTGTTGCGGCATCAGCAGCCGGTTACAGCTAAATAAAAATAGGATAGTCTTATTTTAAAGGCACAGACACCTAGTAGGAGGGAGGGACCGACTCTTTATTTGTGCGCGGCCCCTCTCGCGGCAGGCAGGCAGGCAGGCAGGCAGCAACACAGCAGCAGCGCCGCTACGAGCTGCTGCCACCAAGGAGTCCAGCCCCATCCGCCAGCTGCTGATCATACTGCATGCAGCATGCTGCATGCAGTAGGCAGCATGATCGGCAAGAAACGGTGCATGTGGTCATCGTTTTCCAAGAGACGTCGCACGACGCACACCCGAATCACCTCACCGGGGGAGTGCTGCAGCACCCCAACGGCAACAACAACAGTGGCGACAGTAACAGCAACAACGCAACACTCTGCCCGCGTACTTCTGCATTTCACTGCTGTTGCTGCGATCTCAAGGGCAGCGGCTGCCGCGATGGGCTGCTGTGCTCTGTAGCAGGCTCGCCATCGAGGCTCCTCGCAGTGTACAGACACCTCGCGCGGCGTATACCTGCATGACTACTTCTGCTCCTACTGCCCGTGCAAGCACTCCGTACCACTCCACAAAAGCGAATTCGTAGAAATCGTGAAGAATCGCCCAACTGCAACAATGGTGGCAGCGTCTTGTGGTGACGAGGGAAAGGCCTTCAGCGTGTTGGAGGAGCTCCTCGCCAAGGAGGAATATGACAAAGCCTTCAAAACCTCCACACAACGTGAGCCCAGCCTTCGAGTCTCAGGCTCCATTGCACCATTCGAGAGTCCATCTAGCTGGCGATACACTGCCTGCCAAGCAGCGGCAGTAGTACACAGGTTTGTCACTCTGCATTTCTCCCCCGGAGTGGAACTGTTTTCTTGCGTGCAGTGCCGCTAAGTCTGAAGCAGACAGAGGCCCTTGTATTCTCAGCCCTGCAGACGGGCAGGTGGGAATCTGCTCGAGCTGCAATTCGCAGACTGCGACAGCAGCAGCAGCAAAAGGAGTCTTCCGGCGAGGATTCTGCTGCTGCTCATACACCCCCGCCTCTTGCCCTTGAGGAGGCGTACTGCCTTTACCGACTCAACAAACCGCAAAAGGCGCTCCAGCTGCTCGCAGAGCTGCAAAGACAGCCGCAGACGCACAACGCCATGGCCCTTACCCACCTCCATGCCCAAGTAGTAAGTTGAACTGCCAGTTTCAGTGCTGCTGCCTTACGTCGGCGCGATTGTGCAGCCTCCGAAAACGCATGCAGAGCGACACTTGAGGATCCATATATGCCTTGAAAAACCTGATGCTGCTCTACGTATGTCTGTAATGTATGTATGTGTATGTGTATTTGTATGTATGTATGTGCATGTGTGTGTGTATATATATATGTATACATATATGTCTATATATGTATGTGTATTTGTATGTGTATGTGTACATATATGCATGTGTATGTGTATATATATGCATGTGTATGTGTGTGTACATATATGTACACATATATATCTATATATATGTATGCGTATATATATGCATGTGTATGTATATATATATATGTATAAATATATAATGTATGTGTATACGTATGTTGTATGCAGCTGCATCGCTGCGGACGCTACCGCGAGGCGTTTGAGATATATGGACGACTCCTTTCGGAATCTGCGCATTCTGAGGCACGCTTGCGTTTGTTGCGTGTTGCTGCCAGCGCTGCTGCTGCCTCCCTTTTGGGTGTTTTGCATGCTGCTGCATTGAGCAGGGGGGCTGGTGATGCTGAGCGAGTATCTGTGTGGGGTGTTGTTGCCGCTCTTTTTCTGCAGGATTTGCTTGTCTCGAACTATCTTGCATCTGCAGCATGCATGCTTGAGTCGGAAGCTGCAATTGACGGCAGCAGCACGAGCAGCAGCAGTCTATCCTTCCCCCCTGCCGTGGTGGAAGCCTTGAGGGGAAACTGTGGCGGCAGCGACACCTTCGAGCTACCCTTCAACGCAGCGTGTCTGTACATGCAGCAGAAGAAGAGCGAAGCCGCAGCAGCGCTGCTGCAAAGGGCGTTGGGTAGGCTGCTAGGTGTACGTTCAGCTGCATTGGAGCGAATGATTCATGCGATTTGGGGGGTCAGAGGTGCTGCAAGTGGGAAGGCGCTAGGTGTATGTCCAGCTGTTTCGGCAGCAGTGGGGAGGTGGGGTTGCGTGTGACTGGTGTATTTCGTGATGGTGCGGTGTGGTGCGCTTGGCGATGGCGCCGCTGCTGCTGCTGCTGCTGCTCTTCGCTGTTTTCTCTTGCTGCAGATCTCTGTGCAGCGGAAGCTGGAGTCTCTCAAAGCGCAGCCTTGCAGCACTTAGATGAGGGGGAGTTAGCAGGTGTTTGGGTGCAGCATGGCGTGTTGCAGCAGCAGCAAGGCAACGCTGAAGCGGCAGAGGAGGTGTATGCTGCTGTGTTGGCAGTTCTCGAGCAGCAGCAGCAGCAACAGCAGCAGCAGGAGATTGATGTGGGAGTTGCAGCCGTAGCCGTCACGAATGCCTACGTCTTGTCGCTTGCACGGAGAGAGCTTCCAGATAAACAAGATCTGGAAGGGCTTATTCGACGAACCACTAAAGGCGCTACTGAAGCGTTAGACCACAAGCTCACCGTGCCGCAGGTACGAGTGTTTATATGCATTAAATATGTCTATATTTATATGTATTTGTGTATGTATGTTTATATGTATGTCTATATATATTTATACATACACATATATACACACATACATACACACATATATACACACACACGTATATATATACACACACACACGTATATTTACACATACACACACACGTATATTTACACATACACACACACACACGTATATATACACATACACACACACACACGTATATTTACACACACACACACACGTGTATGTACACATACACACTCACGTATATGTACACATACACACATACATATATACACACATACGCACACACACGTATATATACACATACACACACACGTATATATACACCTACACACACACACACGTATATATACACATACACACACACGTATACACATACACCTCGCGGAGGAGGCTGCTACAGCTGCAGCTCTCTGTATGCGCGTTAGAGGCGTTCCTGCAGCCGTCTCTCCGCTTCAGACTTCAGGAGTTGCTGCCTTGCGATTGCATTAGGCCTTGAAAATCGGCGTAAATCGGTGTCTTGGATTGCTGAGAAGCGGACGAGTAAGTCTTGCTCCTTTGTCAGCAGGGAAGAGGGGAAGGGGAAGAGGAGAAGATGGGCTGAGGCATTCCAAAAGACGAGGCAGGCAGGCTGCTCTTCTTCACAGACTTTGCGCGCTCTGCATGCTGCAGATTGAAGACTGTCGGCGCTTGACAGTGTCTCTTACCTCGCGCTTCGGAGGCTGTGCATCCCTCCAACGAATCAAAGCTGCCGTGCAGGTGAGATGGCCATTATAGTGTCAGTACACCTGCTGAAAAGGTTCAAGATGCTGCTGCTGCAACCAGCCTCTCTCTCTGGGTGCAGCAGTAGAAGCAGCATCCGTCTATACACTATTCTCCCTCCTCCTCCCCCATTTCTGTCTCTCTGTCTGTCTCTCGCACTCTCCCTGTCTCTGACTCTTTCTGTGTATATGACACTGTTTCTCTATCTCGACCTTTCGTAGCGGCTCCCGTGCAACGGCTCTCCTTTCTTCCGACAGCTCTATCTGTCTCTCAAAACTTTCCCTCTCCCCACCCCCTCCTGTGCTTGACGGCTGCTCCTCCGCTCACAGCGCCTTCCCCTAGACGCTTTCTTTCCTAGTCGTGGCTGCCTAGCTAGCCAGATGCTGTATGCGATTGCTCCCCGACGCTCTACATGGCATGCGCCGCAAATGCCTCTTTTTAAAGCCCTTCAAACGCAAAAAGACCTCTCTTTACCCCCTAATAAAATATCACCCCTGTAACACATTCCTCAAATGGTGATCCATATATATATATATATATATGTATGTATATATGTATGTCATGGCTGCCTACATTCAAGTGCTCCTAGTAGCTCAAGGATCTTGTGCATATACCCCTTTTTCAGCCTATCCTGGCACTGGGTACGTGCAGTCTCTTTCCAGCGTGTCGCTGTGTGTCTCTCTGGCTGCATGCACTTTCGTGTCTGTTATTCTGCCTTCGCACTCTCTTCTGCTCTGCCGAGTTGCTCTCTTGGGTTGCTTCTTTCTGTTGGAAACAATTTCCTTCCCACACGGGAGGGGAGGGCGACCTACGTTCTTGGCACGTGGATACGAGGTTGCCATCTTCGACCTTACATGACTTAGTTGACACACGAAGATCTCTCCCTCTCTCCTGCCTCCCTCCCAGCCCTTGTGTGTTCTCAATAAGGCTACGGCTGCATCGCTTTATTTCGGCGAATGCTGCATCTTTCTCTCTCTCTCCGCGAAAAGACGCTTTCAAAAGATACCCCTGTCCACTCCCCACGCTTTTCTCTCCGCGAGGCGTATACGGTTCTGTGCCGCCTCCTACTGCCTCGTGTTTTTTGCATTCTCCGTCTCACCTCGCTGCATTTCTGTGAAGTCTTCTGCAAAATTGCGCGTCTTCTCCTCAGCTCTGCGCGTGTCGCTTTCACAAGGCTGAGGAGACACTGCGAGACCTCCTGACAAGCCCATCGCTTGAACTTCCCGAAAACGCACCGCAGCGGCTGCAGCTGCAGGTGGCTTTGGCTGCGTTGCTGCTGCAGCAGGGAAATCGCAGCGGCTTTCTGTCGTTGCTGCGAGAGTTGCAGCAGCAACTGCTGCAGCTCTCGCAGCAGCAGAGCAGCGACAAGCGGTATCTCGCTCTCCTTGCTGCTGCCTCAGAGCTTCAACAACAGGCAGGAGACGTCGAAGGTGCCCTTGCATCCCTGGATCTCCAGCGCCGAGCCTTGGAGAATTCGCAGGTAAATCGTGCCATTTTTGTGCTGCATTGTGCGCTGTTTGATGCGGCTGCATCCAATGTCATGGCCTATGCGCTAGAAAAAGCAGTGCTGTGTCTGCATCTGCTGCTGTGTGAGGGGTTGGGTTGTTCTTGCTGCTCCTGCTGCTGCTGAAGAGATTTTGAATGAAATTAAGCGTTGCGGAGGCGACTGAAGCGCATGTGGCAGCTGCGATTACACCCCGTTTGGCGAGGCGAGTGCCTGCCTGGTGTCTAGATCGAAACGCCGCAGCCGCTGCAAGTGCTGCTGCCTTTGCACCGCTTGCTGCTGCTTGCGCTGCTGCTGCTGCTGCTGCTGCTGCTGTCGCAGCCGCGTGAGATCTGGCGCTCCATCCAACAAACGCGGCGGTTGCTGCTCCGACTGCCGCTGTTGCTGCTGTTGCTGCTGTTGCTGCTGCTGCTACATCGGAGGCAGCCGTTGCTGCTGCTGCGGCAGCGCGAGCTCCCGACAAGGCTCTGCCCGTTCTGACGGCTCGAGTTGCTGCTCCAACGGCTGTCGGCGTCGCTTTTTTGGCGTTTCTTCCCGCGACTGCAGCGGCCATTGCTGCTGCGCTTGTTGCTGCATCTGCCCGTTGCAAAGCTGCTGCTGCTCTACGGCTTAGATTCTCGTGATGGTGCCTCCACAGCAGCCACCGCTGCTGCTGTGGGGTGGTGGGTGCTAAGAGCCTCGTGCGCGGCTTCCGCTGCAGCGACTTCTTCTTCCTGCGCTGTCGCGGCTCTTCGCGGAGCAGCCCCCTGTGCATTTGCTGCAGCTACCAGTATTGCTGTTGCGCTGCAAAGGTTTCGCGCAGTGTTGCGGCTGCTGCACTGGCTGGGGGTTGCGGCGGCTCGATGCGTAGGAGGGAGTGTATCTTGGTTCTTGCCGTTGGCACGTCGTGTATTCCACGCGACTCCGTTGTGAAGCGGCGTCTGTGCGGCGACTGGCGTTTGCAGCCACTACCCTGCTGCATTGTGCTGCTGCGGGAGGGTGGGGTTGGTGTTTTTTCGCTGCCTCAGGGTTCTGCGAGCACTGCCGCCTACGTTGAACTGTCTCTGACGGCGGCAGCTCTCGCAGCCTCCCTTTCTCGTTGGGAAGTAGCTGCAGCGCAGAGCGAGACGGCTTTGCAGCGTCTGCAGCAGCAGCCTCACGGGGAAGCGGTGGGCGCAGCGGAGTTGCGGGCGACTCTCTCGCTGACGGAGGCGCTGACGCGAACAGATCTCAGCAAGGCAGAAGTCAACGTGCAGCGGCTCATGCGCTACCTGCCGCAATCCGTGAACCTCATAGACGGAGAGGAAGTTGAAATGCGGAGGCTTCCACCCACAACGCGAGGGCGTCGCTGTCCGCTCGCTACTCCAGGAGAGGCGGCTCAAGAGGGGGCTGGCAGCCACCTCGCTGAACGACGCAAAAGAAAGAAAAAAATTCGATACCCCAAAGGATGGGATCCTTCAAAGCCACAGCTGCCTCCGGATCCCGAACGCTGGAAGCCGAAACATGAACGGTATAATATCGCCCTCCACGCGGTGCTGCTGTCGCACGTGCTGGTGCTGCTGTAGCGCAGGCTTTTGGGGGGAAACATGTTCGTCTGCCCGCGCTGCTCTTATCGAGTTGGGGGAGGGTAGCGACATCCTGGAAGGGGAGGCTTCTTGCCATGAGGGGCGTGCTGCTGACTCGAAACAAGGCAACGGCGTAGCGGGTGTACGAACGAAGGCTTGCGGTCATACACCGCAGCACGGATATTGAATAGGTGCTGTCTACAGAGTTTTAGTTGCTCTCCCGCGAGCGAGACAGAGAATGTTCAAGGGTCGGCGGGAAGGGAGGGGGAGCGGCATCGGGAAAAACACCCCGAGCGGGGGGGCGGCGCTGGCAGGCAGGCGCTGGCGAGCAGCAGCACTTGTCTATGGTGGCTCGCTGTTATTTCTGAATTTCACATTGTTACAGGAGCGGATACAAGAAGATGCTCAGAAGAAGAAAGGAGTGTGGACGGGGAGGCGCGCAAGGCACCCTTGCACCAGGTATGGCAGCGTGTATGTAGGGGCAGCTAGCCGTCCCTCCCCTTCCAAGTCGCGTCTTCGCTTCCTTCTCCATTTTCTTGTGTGTATATTTCCATTGTCATGCTCGACTAATGACAAAACCTAGCCGATTTCTTCTTCTTTCTGCTCAGGAGCAGCAGAAGCAACTACTGGCTTCCGAGAAACCGGTCCTACGACCGCCAAAACCAAAGCGGCGACAGATGGCAGCACAGCAAGAACTCAGTATGTTTTTTGTTTCTTTGCTTGCTTTGAGCACTTTAAACAGATATCATGTGCATGTGTTTGCTGTTTTGCACGCTGTCATCAAACTCAAGCGCACCTGCGCATGTATTCTGACGTGGTTTTTGTGCGCGCGGCTGCTCAGAACACGTCGGAAGGGTGGGCGGCGTTGACGCCAAGGCATCTGTTTTCTTACCTGAGATCTACCTGTCAGATCCAGCAAAAGAGGATTAATAGTGACAAATGCGGTTGCTTTTATGCCGTATTACGGAACTTCGGCTTCAGAGTTACAATGCAAGCTGCGCACACAACTGTCGGACAGAGCGATAAGCACAGAACCGCAGCTGAACCCTGGACACACACCCACACACACGAACACAAACCCTTCACAAGAAAGCCAAGGCAATTCAGCATTTGCTGCCGCATTTATTGCCATTGTTGTATTCAATGGGAAGCGCACGAACGGAAGGTGTGCCACTGTAGCTTCCCGGACCCTAGATACACTTTGTGTCTTCACAGGACCAGAAACAGCAGTAAAATCTTCCTCTTATTTCCTCTCACATTCTGTCTAGAAAATCCAACATTCAAGCGCGAATAGGTATAGAGCACCTTGTCAGTGCGCGCTCATAGCGCCCCCTGAATCCCTCCGAACTCCCTGCGCTCTGTAACTTTTTCCCGACTTTCGAGCCGTTGCTGCACTACAGTTTTACGAGGGGCCCCTCGCAAACAAAAAGCGGACAGTGAGAAGAAGTGGAATGGGCTGCGCACAAACAAACTTCTTCCAAGTCGGAAGGAAGTTCGCAATCCACCGCCCTCTAAAGCCCTCAGCAGGAGGCAGAGCTTCGTGCCTTAGCCCACCAGGAAGGCAGGGAGATGCATGCGACCTCATTCCCAACTCCGGCAGCTGCAACACTCCATCTAAGGCCTCTGCAGTCGGACACCTCAATGTGAACAACACACGCCTCCTTTGACGCCAGTGAGTGCTCGTCGAAGAAGCTGACGACCTCCCCTTATTGCGGTCTCTAGAGTTCCCTGCATAAGGCGCAAAGGTACTGCTAGTCTGCGCTGCTCCGCGCATTTACAGTTAATTCCACGAACCCTCTAGCGCAAATGCAGGTACCTGGAATTGCAATACGTAGCCAAAACTACTCAAGAATTGACTACGTGGCCCGAGTCTTCGGGGAAGGACTGCGTGCTGAAGCACCCGCGGCTCGATAGAACTAGTACAGCGGGAAGTTTGTAAATGCAGTTTCGCCTGCTACATCTTTCCCCATTTGATAGCACAGGCCCCGCTGGTTCTTCGCCTGTTTGGCGAGCCCGCTGCACAGAGGCTGGAGGAGGAGTTCCCGCCGTAGGGTCACTCCCCAGGCAGGCAAAAGCCAAAAGAAACCAACTGAGATAGTTGTGCGTGCGCGGTTACCGCTAAAGAGGAATGCATGGGACTGAAGAGTCACACACTACCCCAAAACGAACGAGGGAGCAATCCAGCACGACCGCAGCGGCGCGAGGGCTCACTCTTTTGTGGCAGCGCTGATGTGTGTGGGCCTCCTGCTAGCAGAAGACGAAGGGAGAGCGATTGCATACTAACTACGGTAACAATTCTTGACCACCAGTGTGAGTTGTTTGGGAGGTAAAGTTTGGCCCGAGGTTGGTCCTTACGTGGCGCTCTGCTTTCTGTAGCTCCCTTCTCTGCGCCACAGCCTGCGTGGAATTCCCGTTTCTCTGACTCGCCTCCTTTGCACTCCAATAAGCTGCTTCCTCCTAGCCCAGTCGGTTTCCCACGTTTCTTTCTCTGGTCTTCTGCACGTGCTTGAAGCTTTGATTTTCTTGAAACCATGATCCACGGGAAAAGCAAGGCTTCTTATAGGGGACTCTCGAGGCTGCACAAGACAGCGGATTCCCCGTAGCAATTCTACTTAGCAGAGGCTGTAGGCTACTCCGATCGACGAATATTTAATCGACATGCCTCTAATCACCAGTTGGCTTTTGTTCTCAGCCAAAGACCGATGACGTTCCCTCACTTACCCCCTAATAAGCCTTAAGTAGTTCATCATTCATGCAAGCCTCAGCCGGCGGTTTTACAGTTGCTGAGTCGCTCCCCACGTTACGACCACTTGATGGATGACTTCACGGCCCCGTGAACAAAAACACTGGCAAAGCAGCTGTTCATGCATGTTATGACCGTTGCAAGCCACACTTCCGTAATTCTCAGAAGACCAATCTCTTGATAAATTTATTTGCCGCAGCGTCCTCAGTTCTCTCAATAAGCTTGGTGTTGGGCTGCTCTGGGTAGCACCCGATAACGGAGGGCTTGTTTGAAGGGCTGAACTGTAATAGTGCCTACAGAGAAATAACCTTTCCACATGAATATGCCCTAGCTGAAGTTGTTCCCCCTACAACAAACATGCCACAGTGAACACTGCTTTCTGTTCACCTGCAGGGCATTATGCCAAGTACGTCTTCAACCCACTGATGAAATCTTTATATGGAAATGGCCGTCCTGATGGCTCTCATACTTTTCTTGTCTGCACACCCTCGTTGACACGTTTGTAGGCAGTATATGGGCTGAAAAATCGTGCCGCTCTACAAGCTGTGGAGCTACTGGATTCGCATCAGCTTGCAGACCGTACCGGCCTCAGCTGCCTCAACAAGCGTATTGTGACCATCAACTTTATTTGCAAGAGAGATTTGTACACAGCCTGCTGCTGAAGGATTGGATTAGTGAATTTTTAAGTAATTTGCTCAAGAATAGCCAATCGTTCTAGGGAGACCTGCCAGCTCATTGCCTCCACAGCCAGTAGATGAGCAGGGAACGGCGGCGTTGAACGATGCGCTGCTACCAATCGCAACATTCTACATAAGCTCTCTGGAGGCAAGCCCGAACTCCTGAATGCATGCAACCTTTCCCAAAAAAGTTAGAGTGATCGCCTGCCTTCCCCTATACTCTCCTGTCGGAACCTCCCAAATAACAGAGAAGGACAGCTAGAGTGTGCATGGCTGCGTTCCTAGAGCAGTCCAAACATCTGCAGCTAGTCGCTCAATACCATCTAGCGCATCCGCATGCAAGACTGCGTCGTGTTTTAGTGAGCTCAAGGTTCCCCGCAGCACGTAAGCTATGTGCGTGGCCAAAGCGCATGGCTTTTTGCTAGTGCTTTGTTAGACATAGCTACTGAAATAAAAAGCGCATAAGTGAAGGAGCCCTATGGCTAGCTGTACTCCTGTGTTGAGCTGCATTCAGTCCACGCAAGCTCCAGATGGAATGTGGCAGCTTGCTAGCAAATCAAAGCAAAAAGCCGTAGCATAGCCACGAGCAGCTATTTTTTTCCCTCCCTCGTTTATCGGGGGTTGTTTGCCTTCGACTAACACCCCCCGAAGAATACGTGGGGAGGTCACTCCCCCCGCGACGAGACGCTGGTCCTAGAGTCTGGAGCGCAATGCGTGTATTGCGGGGGTAATAACGGCAAAATTACCGCTCAAATAGAGAAGTGTGTTTAAAGCTTGAAGACTTCAAGGATTTCAGGAAGGACAAGCGGTGGAATACGGGCAGAGGGTATGAGCACCAGCGTGTAGGCAGCAGCCGTCACCAGCTGCTGCCTACTGCAGCACCCAGCGCGGCGCCCCCCCGACTGTTTCGAGAGCTTTGCCTTGAAAAATCCAGCTGCCGTTTCGCACAGGTGCTTTTGATTGTCAAGCGAACGCAAACGGCATGAGAAGCAGCCGAAGGAGCAAGAGACTCTCTATGGACCGGTGGACTGGTCCGCGTGCAGATCGGCAGCGTAGGAGCGCTCTCAGCGACGACAGTCCCAGCAGCCGCGCGAACAGCAACGGCAACAGCCGGAAACTTTTCAAGGGTTTAAAATTAAGTCTCTTTACCGGTTCCGTCGTGTCAAAAGGCCCTGACTGCAAACAGTTAGCCTCTCCCTGCTGCAGCGCCTCGGCTTCTCGCTCAGCAGCAGCAGTACTGGCGGCAAGGGTCACTTCGTGTTGCGGCTTTCCATGTCAGGGTTGCTCGCTCGTGCATGGCTGTGCATATCAAGCAGGCCTTCTTCTGGCGTCTTTCAGTTTTATACTTCGCCGCGCGTCTAGCCATCGCAAAGCTGCTGCCTCCTCGTCTGCGCCTCCCAGCGCTCAGGCAGCAGCACCAAGGGCAATTCGAGCAATGCACTGCCCACCCTTCCGCTAGATTTTTCTGCCTCTTCAGTGTATCCAGTGCTGCGACGTTTCACAATGCTTGTGCCCAGAGAGCGCTCCGCCGTCGCTGCAGGCAAAGATGCTCCCCTTGGCGTCCGACCGCGTTCTTTCGTCCCCTGCCCCCCCCCCTCGCCTAAGCGGCTCCCGCAGCGGCAGCATCACCCTTATCAGCAGCATCACCCTTATCAGCAGCAGCATCACCCTTATCACCAGCATCACCACCATCTGCAGCAGCACTATCAGCAGCAGCAACAGCAGCGCGAGCTGCAGCGACGGCTCAGTCGCCGTGGTCAAGGCTTCTCTGCGAAACTCCTCCTAAGCGTTGCTTCCAAGCTGGTGCAACCCATCCTTCGCCTCCACTGGTGTCTCTTCCGCACAGCTCGCAGTCTGTGGCGAGCTGTCGTTTCCTCATGCAAGAAGGCCTCTTCGGCTTGCACTCGGCTCGCTCGACTCTCGGTGAGAAACTCTTCCTCGCTTGACGGGCGCTCTGTTCGCTTCCTCCGCCTCATCGGGCGACTCTGGGGAGTCTCTCCCTCCAAACTGCCTCTCCCACGCGTCAGGCAGCAGCAACAACGCCTCGCAACACTCTCAGATACGGCCACACTCTGCGCTGTGCCTGTCTCTCTTGCAGCAGGAGTCACCCTTCGTATCCCCCGCTGTCTCGCCAGTGAGCGCTGCAGGCAGAAAGCTCCACCGTCGGCATGACAAGTGCCAGTCCCCTCCGAAACTGCCGCCCAAGCAGTACATACACCTCACAAAACGCGGCGGAGAACCTCTATTCAGAAACACCCTCCACGGACCCCCAGGCTCCGCATGCGCTCCAATCTCAGCAGCAGATCCTCCTGCTGCTGCTACTGCCGACAGCAGCACATACAGCCGAGGCATGCTCAGCATCCTGATGACTGCTCTGTCATGTTCAGCGAGCAGCGCCGTGCGAACTCTTCGGCGCTCATTCTCCGCCTCCCTCTCCGTCCTCCAGTTTGCACCCGCTGCCGCTGCCGCTGCTGCTACTGCTGCCGCTGCTACTGCTGCTGCTGCAGCAACCGGAGATGCAGCAACCGGAGATGCAGCAACGGGAGATGCAGCAACGGGAGATGCAGCAGGAGGCCCTTCAGCAGACATTTGCCCTCAACCCTCGGCTCAAATTCTGAAACTGCAGAACGCTGGAGGCGCTGTGCGCTGTGCAGCAGCAGTGCCAGAGACAGTATTTCCCCCCCTCCCCCCCCTGGCAGCAAGAAATCCTCCCAAAGATGCTCCTCAAACAACGCTGCAGCAGCAGCAGCAAGGAGAAAGCCCCTTTGCTTCAAGAGCGGTGTGTGTTTCCAGGCTGCATGCCGCTGGTGCGTCGGCTGCGTCAGTGGGCGTGTCCAAGCGAAAGCGGCTCAGGCAGCAAAGAAAACATTGCGCTTCTCCCGAAAGCTTGCATGCAGTGCAGAAAAAGCCCCAGACGCAAGAGCAGCTGAGGCTGCCGCGCGCGAAAGAAGAAGCTCCGGAAGGTGCCGACGCTGCAGCAGCACCAGCCGCTGTAGAGACACCAAGGGGTGTAGTGACGGCACAGGCAGCAGCAGAAGCAGAGGCATTTGCAGAGCCAGCCGCTGCAGAGTGCGCAGCGGCTGTCACGACAGCGAGGAAGTCGTCAACTGCATCGCCAGGCTTCAAAAAAGGAGGGGTTGTTGCGCTCACAACTCCCGTAACACTTCCGACAGAGCCGCCCGTCTCCCCCACTGACAAACACGCCTCGAACCAATTGGAGCAGCAAGCCTCCTCCCTGCACGAGCAACAAGATGCATGCAACACGCAGGAACTGCCGCGAAGAAGCGCCCCCGAAAATTTCGTCTTCCAAAACTCCAAGTTGCGAAAAGCCTCTGGCATCAGCTACCTGCTCCATCCCCCCCCTCAGCAGCCTCCGCAGCCACAGCGGCAGCTGACAGACGGACTAGAGCAGACAGAATTGCGGCGTCTCTCTTGTTTCTCTCCAGAAAAGCAGGGGAAACAGCTGCACATACAGGTGCAGTCGGAGCCGCTGCAAAGGCTGCACCAGCTGCTGGTAGGGGCCCCTTGGAAACGCACGCCAAAAAACAATCCGAGCGAAGCAAATGAAAATCTCTGTTCTTCACTGTTTGAACAGACTCCGCATTCTCCACAGACAGCAGATGCAGCAGCTAAGGAAGCAGCTAATTCAGCAGCTGATGCAGCAGCTGATGCAGCAGCTGATGCAGCAGCTAAGGAAGCAGCTGATGCAGCAGCTAATTCAGCAGCTGATGCAGCAGCTGATGCAGCAGCAGGTGCAGCAGCTAAGGAAGCAGCTGATGCAGCAGCTGATGCAGCAGCTAAGGAAGCAGTTAATGGAGCAGCTATAATAGCAATAGCTGCTCCAGTAGTTTCTGCGAACAGCACTTTCAATCACGCTGAAATGCGCGTTCAAAAGGTTGCTGCTGTGGTCGACGTTGCAGCAGCAGCAGCGGCTGTCTCCTTAGGACTGCGCGTAGGCACTGACTTGCGTCTCTTTACAGCGGAGGCAGCAGCTAAGGAAGCAGCAGATCTCGCAGCAGCTGCTGCTGGAGCGGCGGTTTCTCCTGCCGCGTGTTGCAGCGCAGCAGGAGATGTCTGGAGGAAGGCGTCTATGGCTGGCAACGAAGGGGACGGCAGTCAACACGCCGCTGCTCTCCCTGGTGAGGCTTTCTCCGCGAAATCACGACATGCAGCAGCAGATCTTGCAGCAGCCCACGCGGCAGCTTCTCCTCCTGGAGCTTCAGCACTGGCAGCAGCAGGAGCTGCAGCAGGAGCAGCAGCAGCAGGAAATGCTCGGCTGGCAGCAGTCTCCCCTCTTTCTGCAGCACCAGGGAGACTTTCGCTTCCGGAAACACCGCAAAGCAGCCCCGAAAGAGGACGAGGCAGAAAGGCAGCAGATGGAATGCAAGAAAGCGATGCAGCAACAACATCAGCAGCAGCAGCAGTCTCTGCTCCTCCCGCTGCAGAGAGCAACTCTTTCCCGCCGAGGATGTCGGCACCCACAAGAGTTACACCCAATTCAAGGGCAAACAGAGACAGACGCAAGCCGATCCACGTCATGAAGCAACAGCAGCAAAAGCAGCAGCAAAAGCAGCAGCAACAGCAGCAGCAGGAGGAAGGGCTTGAATCGCGGCTTGCGCCTCAACGCTGCAGCCGCTGGAGCTCGACGCTGGCTGCTAAGCGTCAAGACGCGACTCCCTCTGACAGCTCAGCAGCCGTGTCGGCAGGCGATGTCGCGACTGGGAGAAAGCGGGAATTTCGCAGTGGAAAAAAGCCTGCGCTGCTGCGGCAGTCTCTCGTCGAGCAAGGCACCCCTGCACAAGCAGACAGCGGATGTGCAATTTGTGTTGGCGCTGATTTCTCCAAAGAGGCAGCTGCAGCTCAAAAAAAGAGCTTCAGAGCTGAAGAATACCACTGGCCATCTCTGGGAAGAGCCGTGACGGCGGGGAAGGGGCGTGGCTATTCCTCGGAGTGCGCTTGCATGCACTGTTAGGCGCTTTTGCTGATCCTCCCTGTATAAGTCTCGTGCTGGTGCTGTTGCTGTTGGCTGCTGCCAAGTCTCGTGCTGGTGCTGTTGCTGTTGGCTGCTGCCAAGTCTCGTGCTGGTGCTGTTGCTGGTGCTGTTGTTGTTGGCTGCTGCCAAGTCTCGTGCTGGTGCTGTTGCTGTTGGCTGCTGCCAAGTCTCGTGCTGCTGTTGCTGTTGCTGTTGGCTGCTGCCAAGTCTCGTGCTGCTGGTGCTGTTGCTGTTGGCTGCTGCTGGTAGAAGCGCTGCTGCTAAGTCTCGAGCTGTTGCTGTTGGTTGCTGTTGTTTGATGGTGCTTCTGCTTCTGCTTCCGCTGCTTCTGCTGCTTCTGCTGCCGCTGCTAAGTGTCTCTTCCATCTGCCGCTTCTGCTGCTGCTGCCGCTTCTTCTGCTGCTGCTGCTTCTGCTTTTGCTGCCGCTGCTAAGCGTCCCTTCCTTCTGCTGCTTCTGCTGCTGCCAAGTCTCCTGCTGCTTCTGCTTCTGCTCCTGCTGCTTCTGCTCCTGCTTTTTCTGCTGCTGCTGCCTAGCTCCGTCCGTGTGCGCACATGCATGCGCTTGCCGCTCCAATCGGCGTGCTGGACGGTACAAATTTTTTCTGCTGTCTCGTGCGATTTTTTCTGCAGACGCAGCAGCGGAACCACGACGCCAAGCTTGAAAAAGCAGGCAACAGAAGATCTCTCGGGGGGATTTTCTAGCGCAGGCAGCGTCAACACACTGCGCATGCAGCCTCCCACGGAGCACATGCACTGCACCTCTTCTCGCAGGCAGCAGTTTCACGTGTTGACGCGGAAGTGGCGGGAGAAGAGGAGAGGGGAAGCACATCCCCGTTCTGCGCAGAAGGAACAGACTTTCAGTCAGCAGCCTCTGCAGCTTCCCAGCATCGCCACCACTTTTCCTTCCAACTCTGCCTCGCGAGCTGCTGCAAGAAAGGAAGCCTTGCCAGCGCCACCATCCCCGTCTCCTCCTGAGGAGACAGCGCAGCTTCCTACACGTCTTCGCGAGGAGCCGACCGACCTAAGAGGCTGGAGTCGCTCGATCTCTTCCAACGCTCTTCCTCAAGCAGGCAGCGCAGCAGGGGATTGTTCGAGCGCCAGAAGCGCAGCTGCAGCGACTGCTGCCTTCCCCTCCTCTCCCCCCCCTTCTTCGCCGACGCTCTCTCGAGGGAGGAGCAGTCTGCAAAGGCGTCTACCAGCGCGTGAACAGTCGCATTGGATGCGCATGCGCTCCCCAGGCACCGACGGTAAGCGTCTGCGAGAGGCGTTTCTAAGCACAAACACATGGCTTTAAGGGTGATGATGGCAAAGGCAGTAAGGGGCTTAAACGAAGCCTTCTGCGCACAGACAGACAACGCGCCGTCTCCTCGCAAAGCCTCTTAGTCAGCGGCATGTGATTTCCAGCATAAGAACGGGAGGAAAGGGGAGAAGGGGCAGACACAGAGACAGGGAAGGAGGGAAGGGGGTTACCAGCTGCTGCTGCTGCTCCACGTACAGGCGCTCATCACTTCTTCTTCTTCTTTTCTTCTCTCTTCTTCTTCTTCTCTTTCTTCTTCTCTCTTCTGCCTTCTTCTTTTCTCCTCTTTCTTCTTCTCTCTTCTGCCTTCTTCTTTTCTCCTCTTTCTTCTTCTCTTCTCCTCTTCCTTCTTCTTCTTCTCTCTTCTGCCTTCTTCTTTTCTCTCTTTCTTCTTCTCTTCTCCCATTCCTCTTCTTCTCTCTTCTGCCTTCTTCTTTTCTCTCTTTCTTCTTCTTTTCTCCCATTCCTCTTCTTCTTTTCTCTTCTGCCTTCTTCTTTTCTCCTCTTTCTTCTTCTCTTCTTCTTCTCTCTTCTTCTTCTCTTCTCTTCCTTCTTCTTCTCTCTTCTTCCTTCTTCTTCTTCTCTTCTCTTTCTTCTTCTCTTCTCTTTCTTCTTCTTTTCTCCTCTGCCTTCTTCTTTTCTCTTCTGCCTTCTTCTCTTCCCCCATTCCTCTTCTTCTTTTCTCCTCTTTCTTCTTCTCTCCTCCCATTCCTCTTCTTCTTCTCTCCTCTTCCTTCTTCTTCTCTCCCCCCTTCCCTTCTTCTTCTTCTCCCCCCCCTTCTTCTTCTCCCCCCCTTTTTCTTCTTCTATCCCCCCTCCCTTCTTCTTCTACCCCTCCCTTCTTCTTCTACCCCTCTACTGCCATCCTCCATGTTCTTCCTCTACTCCCCTTCTACGTTTGCTGCAGGCGCATCGCCTTACTGGGCAAGTCAAGATCTGCAGTTCGGCAGTGCTTCCCTCCCCCCTTTGGAGTTTTCTTCACAGCTTTCCTGGAAGACAGATGGCGCAGCTGGAGGAAGGGAAGGAGGGAAGAGCAGTCATCTCTTGGCACGAAGCATCCGCAGTAGAGGACGGCGCTTCAGGAGTAGCAGAGAGGCCTCTTGGCTGCCGCCTCTCAGTACCCCTGCAAACGGCTGCACTACTGCCTATGCCATCGCTCTTCCCGCCACAGCGACAGCAGCAAGAGCAGCAGCAAGAGCAGCAGCAAGAGCAGCAGCTACAGCAGCAACAGCAGCAGCTACAGCAGCAAGAAGGCCTTTTGCAGCGTCAGCAGCAGGAAGAAGGCACTCGGGAGTCTTCACCAAAACAGCAGCAGACGTCTGGGGAACGCATTCGTACATAGACGGATCTGAGAAGCTGCAGCAGCAGTTTCTTCTTCAGCAGCAGCAGCATTACTTGGGAGAATTGAGGTCGTATATGCCCTCCGGAGCAGCAGCAGCAGCAGCTGCTGCTGCTGCTGCTGCTTCCTGCAGCATCATCAGCACCACCTACCCGGGGGGAGGTCCCTTGCCTCCTCCTGTTGGACTGCCGTTGTCAGCAAATTTCACGCATATTCATCATGAGGCTTCCTTCCAAAGGGGGGGGGAGCAAGCAGAAGCAATACGCCAGTCGCAGCCACAAAGAGTCTTGCCGGTAGAACTGCCCAGACAGAGCGCAGCAGCGCTTGTGCACAAGCAGCAGCAGTTTCAGCAGCAGCAGCAGTTTGTAGACGATGAAGACTCTGCGATACAAGACACCGAGTTGCTTATATCGTCTAGGGAGAAAGACCACCACCAACAGCAGCAGCAGTTTCAGCAGCAGCAGCAGTTTGTAGACGATGAAGACTCTGAGATACAAGACACCGAGTTGCTTATATCCTCTAGGGAGAAAAACCACCAGCAGCAGCAGCAGCAGTTTCAGCAGCAGCAGTTTCAGCAGCAGCAGTTTGTAGACGATGAAGACTTTGAGATGCAAGACACGGAGTTGCTTACATCGTCTAGGGAGAAAAACCACCACCAACAGCAGCAGCAGTTTCAGCAGCAGCAGCTTGTAGACGATGAAGACTCTGAGCTACAAGACACTGAGTTGCTTACATCCTCTAGGGAGAGAGACCACCAGCAGCAGCAGCAGCAGTTTCAGCAGCAGCAGTTTGTAGACGATGAAGACTCTGAGATACAAGACACCGAGTTGCTTATATCCTCTAGGGAGAAAAACCACCACCAACAGCAGCAGCAGTTTCAGCAGCAGCAGTTTGTAGACGATGAAGACTCTGAGATACAAGACACTGAGTTGCTTACATCCTCTAGGGAGAACGACCACCACCACCAGCAGCAGCAGTTTCAGCAGCAGCAGTTTGTAGACGATGAAGACTCTGAGCTACAAGACACTGAGTTGCTTACATCCTCTAGGGAGAAAGACCACCAGCAGCAGCAGCAGTTTCAGCAGCAGCAGTTTGTAGACGATGAAGACTCTGAGCTACAAGACACTAAGTTGCTTACATCCTCTAGGGAGAACGGCCAGCAGCAGCAGCAGCAGCAGTTTCAGCAGCAGCACCTCAGCGGCTTGTGTAGCCAAACGAGAACGACAGCAACGTCTTCGCGGCAGTCAGACAACTCTATAGCGCACGAAGAGAAGGTGACACACCAGAAGCTTGATAACTGCCGACAGCAACCCTCGCAACAGCAGCCGCAAACGTCTGCAGTGTCTGTCTCAGGGAGGCTTAGAGGCGAGCCAGCCGACGCGTGGCAGCAGCAGTTTCAGTTTCAGCAGTTCCAGCAGCTATCGCAACTTCAACAGGCGCAGCAGAATGCCGCAAAAGCGAGAGGCGAGAAGGCGAATACACAAGGAAAAGGGCGTGCCTCCATGGAAGTGCAGCAGCAACACCTCACGGAGGAGTCTCTGCTGCGAAGGGAGGACAAAAGCGAGGTTGAAGCGCAGCAGCAACAGCAGCAACAGCAGCAGCAGCAGCAGTCTCGTGAACTTCGCAACGCGCAAAAGGTACAGTATGCTCCTGCAGTGTCTGCGCAAGAGGAGCAGCAGCAGGAGTGTGACACTGCCTCTCCTAAAGAAGGGGAAGCTGCACACAAGCCTGAGCAACCCCACCACATGCAAAGTCGTAAGTTCAACCCTCCACAGAAGCCTCAGCGGTGTCTCTCAATTTGTTTGCAACCGCTTTTCGAAGGCACTCAGCCAGCAGTGACTGCGCGCGAACGAGTGCGACAGACGCTGCAACAAAGGCTGCAGCAGAAGGAAGGGGAGGGAGAAGAGGCGGCGCAACAGCAAACGAGGCCAAAGGAGGGTGTAGAGGCTCAGCAGCAGCAGCAGCAGCAGCAGCAGCAGCAGCAACAGCAGCAAAAACGGCAACAGGAGACTCCAGAGCAGCCGAAGAGGCCTCGCTGGGCAGATATGATGGATGATCCAGACAGCGAAATTTTTCATTTTTCCCTCTTGACAAGGCATCCTCAAGAAAAGAACGCGGGTTCGCACTTTTTCCTCCATTTGTGGCTGTTGCCGATGCACCGCCTTCCCTTCTAGGCCTAACTCTCTCGCCCTTGTAATGTCTGCTGAAACACAAATGCATATATATCTATGTATATATATATATATGTATATGTATATATATTTATGTATGTGTGTACATATATATATGTATATATATTTATGTATATATTTATATGTACATGTATATATATTTATATATGTATATATATTTATATATGTATATATATATTTATATATGTATGTATATATATGTATATACATGTATATGTATTTATGTATGTGTATATATATATAGATACGCGGCATTATGGCCGTGGGCATCTGCGGATCGGATTTCCCTTTTTGTTTTTTTCTGTGATTCTTACGCTACAGAAAGACGCCGCAGTTTGGTCAAGGCAGGTGCAGCGTCTGGTGTGCTTGGGCGTAGCAGCAGCAAGAGACATGCTTGCGAGCGATATCCATCTTCTCCTTCTCCTCCTCCAAATCCTTCCCCTGGTGAGCTCGAGTTGCATCCCGCCTGCCAAGCGACGTGCAGCCTCTCTTGAAACGAAGCGCGTAAGATCCTGAGGAAGTGCTGCCGTTTTCCGCGGAGCTGTCAAGGCATTGCACGCTTTATTTCCCGGCGACCATCGGGCTGCTGCTGCTCCTGCTGCTGCTGCGGCTTCTTCTTTTGCGCCGCTGTGCGCAGGCATTTCTGATGCTTTGACCAAAAGTCTTTAAGGACTGATGCTGGCTCTGCGGGAAGCTGCAGCGGAGCTGGGGGCAGCGCTGCAGCTGCATTCCTTCCCCCTTCTGTCTCTGACGACAGCCACATTCAGCATCCCGTTTACGAGGCTGCGCCGCAGCGGCTGCTTTTATTAAGTGCTTTTCCCTTGGCGGTTGCTGCTGCAGCAACGGCAGTCAGGAGGCTGAGGACCCCGCAGCAAAGCTGCAGCACCAAAGGCACACTTTTTAGCAGCTGCATGCAGCAGCGAAGGCTGCTGTGAGACTCTGTCGTTACTTGTATTTCTCTGGCGTTTAGCGGCAGGCAAGGGCGTTGCATGCTGCAAAAGCCTTGAGGCACCATCAGAAACAACTGGGATTCCCCCAGATCTCGACTGTCTCTGTGCTCTGCATGCGCGCTCCGCAATTTGTCTGCATGGCGTCTTCTATATTCCTATATCCTTTCCTGCCCTTCATGATTTGTGTCTGCTGAGGACGCTGCAACTGTTGTGCTTGCGGGTGCTGCTCGTCTCTGTTGATGATTTGCTGCTGCAAATGCTGCTGCAAATGCTGCTGCAAAAGCTGCTGCAAATGCTGCTGCAAATGCTGCTGCAAACGGTGCAGTCGCTCGCTGCCTTAGCCGGTGACAAGTCTTTGGGGCGGCCAGGGGAGCAGCAGACGGGGAATCTCGTTTTCCAATGCCTCCATTAGCAGACTGACTCTCCCTCTCTGCAGTGGAAGTGCCTCGAAGGTGCTCCGGTGTCTGCCGCATGGGCTTCCAGAGGCACCAAACTCCCTTCATTTTTGCTTTCTACCACTCGTGTTCTTACTCTCTTCTCCGCGCTGCATGGTTACCCCCCTGGAAGCGGCCTTCCTGCTGCATAAGTAGCCTTCCTTCTGCGCAACAAGTTCTCAATCCTTCCGTCTGAGTGCCTTCGCGCAGCTCCAGCGGTTCATGCGCCGCATTTCTCTTTCTCGCTTTGCCACTAAGGCCGTGTGCCTCTTGCCCCCACGATTTCCCGGTGTTAGTCCCTGTAGCGAGTAAATGAAACTGCACCACCCTCCTTTCAAGTCGACTCTCTTGCTGGCGAGCTGCCTCTCATTGCGTCTAGGCTTGCTAGTCGTGCGGGCTGCGGGGAAAGGGGGGACTGAAGAAAGGGGGTAGCGCTGCGGCTGCAGCAGCGCAACTTTTTTCGCAGCCACAGCGAGCACACAGGGGAAGCCTAGGAGCAGCAACAAACAGGGGGCACGCGGGGTGTACGTACAGAAGGCCGAGGTGCGCATAGACGGGGGGCAGAAGGGGGAAGGGAAAAGACACTGAGAAAGCGGAAGGGCTTGTGGCGGTAAGTAGCGACGCAAGAGGCTCGAGAGAGGCAATGCAAGTCTATTTTCCTGCTGCAGTGTCAGAAACCTCAAAGGAGCGGCAGCTGGCTCCCAAGAAGATCTTAAGCCCCCTCCCTTGTATGAATACACCCCGGCTCCCCTAGCCCGCTTGCTTGCGCGGGGGTTCTACAGGCGTCAGAGCTCTTCTACCTCCCCTCGCCAGGTTCGCAAAATATGTTTTAGTGGCTTTTTGTTCTCTGCTGCCGCGTTATTCGGGTGCGGAGGAGAAGCGAACTGACTCCAGATGCCAGCCAGGAGGTACCGTAGACGCAGGCGCTTTCGAGGCATCCAAAAGTAGTTTGCCGCTTGGAGGCCCTTGCAGCTAGCGCATGCGGATATCCCAATACACTCGGTGGTGCTAAGAGGCAGTCGGTGCTGCTCTGCACCAGGAGGCAGCTTGGGCAGCCAAAAGGTAGCCCGTCTTGCGCAACAAATGAATCATAACTTTGTGGTTTTTGAGGGGGAAGTCGCTAGTAGTGTGAGGAGTCACTTAAAGGCGGCAGCAGTCAGGCGCTCTCTATTATGAAGGCAAGGCTGCCTCTGCTAGGCGGGGCACTGGGCCTTACTAAGGGCCGCTGGCACTCCTAAGAAAGGTTATCAGCTCCTGGTAAAACCAGAAGGTGTTGATGCCAAAGGGATGTATCTAACTGCCAACGCGGAGCTACACAAGCGCCCTTGGTGTATTTGCACTTTGTCCTGGAGTGCCAATAATACACCTGGGGGCACTACACAGACCCCACATGCCGTCGCACCGTAGAAAAAAGGAAACATCAACAGACAGATACACAAGCGCGGCAGCAACAAGCCCTTACTCTGGCCCGTGCGCCGTCGCCGCTGCATCTGCCGTCGTAGCAGCAGGAACTGCAGGGGCTGCTGCAGCGCGTACTGCATGCATAGCTGCAACGGCGCCTGCTGTAACACCCATTGACTTCTTAAAGAGTGAAGAGCATGAAGAGGAGTGCCCCGACCAGCCTGCTTCCCAAAAAGACCGACTCTGAGGCCGTAGATAAAACACCCCAAGTCCTCTGACCATTGCTCTGCAAAATTTCGGATTCTTTCTCCGTATACCCACCCTGAGCTGCAGCAGCAGCAGTATCCCCACCGCGTTCCGCTCCAGCAAACCTAAGGTCGCGTTTGAATCTGTGCGAGAGACAGCTCGGAGTGTCTGTCCGCCGAAGCCACGGTCCCATAGATGAAAATACGTGGGCTTTGACCGCCTTGAGCTCTGTTTCTTCTTCCGCTTTCAAGGATCCCGTCATGAACGCACCTACAACCGTTCCATCGCGAACGGCCGATAATGCTTTTTCTCCTGTACAAAAATCACACATACACACATGCGTCCAGAGCCACCATACGCACATCTACACACACATGCTGCACGCACACATACGTATGCACCCGTGCACCTTCACCTCTACATACACACCCAAATGTATGCATCCACGCAGAAACGCATGCAGAAACGTACGTACACATGCCGGCACATACCAGCATTAAACATGGACGCAGAAGTACATGTGCATGCACGTCATCAACACACTCAAGTCCCCACATACATTAGCCTATGGGTGCATGCATGCATACACAAACACCTAGACGTCAGTCAACACGCGTCGTCAAGACGGCTGTGTGGCATAGGTGGGACTAAAGCGGAAGCCAAGGCTGCAGCGGCAGTTAGAGCGAAAGAGGCAGTTGCAAAGTGTCCAAAGGGTAGAATCCAGGAGAAGCGGTCCGAGGAAAGGAAGAGGAGGCGTTCCCCCAAACCATGGAAGATAACACACACGGGCTCACGCTAGCGGCCCCCTCTTCAGTGAGGCCTGCTTCATGAAGCTTTTTACAAGGCCCGCGTCCTTATTACAAGGCCCGCGTCCTTATTACAAGGCCCGCGTCCTTATTACAAGGCCCGCGTCCTTATTACAAGGCCCGCGTCCTTATTACAAGGCCCGCGTCCTTATTACAAGGCCCGCGTCCTTATTACAAG
>NW_020312199.1:0-45529 GCF_002999335.1 Cyclospora cayetanensis | reverse complement strand
AATGAGTACATGCAAGCAAGATGAGAGAAAGAGAGCAAAAGGGAAAGGAGGTGCAGGTGTGAGCGGAGAGGAGACGAGGGGGGTGAAGAAAAAGAGAAAGAAAAAGAGAGGGGAGAATGAGGGGGAAGGGGGAGTGGGAAAGAGTGAGGGAGAGTAGAGGGAGAGGGAGAGAGAGAGAGGGAGAGAGAGAGAGAGAGAGAGAGAGAGAGAGAGAGAGAGACACACACAGAGAGAATTGGAGATACAGAGAGAATTGGAGAAAGAGAGAGTTAAAAAGAGAGCTAGATAGAAGGGGAGAAAGTGAGAGAAAATTGAAGATAGCGAGAGTCAAAAAGAGATGGATAGATGGAGAGAAAGTGGAGAGTGGAACAAACAGAAAAAGGGATAGAGAGCGAAAGAGGTAGTTGCACGGTAGCAATGCACCTTATCCCTTTTTGCGCGGGAAAGGAGTGTGGTAGAAGCCCACAAATGTTGCAAGTCACTCGAAAAGGAGAGCAGGCATATGAGTATAGACGTACATATATGTGTGTGTGTGTGTGTAGATTCAGACATAGTATGGATAAAGCGAGGCACAGGGGCGGCGTAGGGCATACGCAATAAAGCGCTGGGAAGATTCAGTGGTGGTGCGTCTATGGAAGCTCGAGCATGCAACGCAGAGAAGGATGGTGAGGCAGCATTCTAGGCAGGGAGAAAGGCTCAGAAGGGAGCCTTTAGAAAACTTTATAAAGTGCATCAAAAGGCGAAGTCACAGGGGAAACGGCAGTGTGTGTGTGAGAGTGTGGACTGAACGCTCCAGAGTTCACGACGGAGGAGAGTTGAGCGAAACAGCGTTGTGAAGGGCGAACTGGCGTACCGAGCTGCTGGTACGTATGCATGCACGTGCGATAGCAAACAGAGGAGAGGGCTGAGTGGCACGGAGAGAGGAAGGGGGAGAGCATAGCGCAGGAAAGCGGGCAGAACGTGAAGCAGAATTCGTATGCAAGAGAGGGTTGTTTGTGCACACACAGAAAACAGCTCCACGTTTGGCTGGATTTCCAAACCAATGAGGCGCTTACAGGGAACTGCGAGGGAGTTGTGTCTTCGTAGGGAGCACGGGATGGTCGGTATGGGATGGCTTCATGCTGCACCTGTACCGACATTAGCGCCAGCAGCAGATATCGTGCAGACTGGAAAAGGCTGCAGTCCTCGAGCCGAGGCAAAGAGCACTCAGAAAGAGACAGAGTGACATATATACATGCATACATACAGACAGACAGACATCGGCAAGTAGTGAAAGCCTTTTTGACATTGGCGAGTAGCAAAAGCCCTTACCTGCTCATTGAGAGGGACGAAGGAACCGTCACAAAATGGATTATCTCCCCTAACATCCTGGATCATTTCCCACACTACTCTTGACTCCTCCGCAAAGGCAACGTCTGTACAAAGACAGTACACCGCCATTGTCTCTGACTCCTGCTGCAGCAGCAGCTGCTGCAGCGCATAATAATCCTCCGAGCCGCATGCGTCGTCTCCTTCTTCCCACTGCTGCTGCTTTTGTTGCTGCTGCTTGCGCGAGCGGGTGGGCTTTGCTGTAGGATCCGGATAGCGAACAATGACGCTAAAATGATTGTTGCGGAATAAAACACAAGGAACGCCGACAGGCAACGCAACAGCCGCAGCCGACAGTCCTTCTCCCTCTTCTCCCTCTCCTGCTGCTGTTGCTGCTGCTGTTGCTGCTGCTGTTGCTGGGGTGTAGCCTTGCCGCAGCTCTTCGATGCCTCTTGAGGTCAGTTGCGAAGGCGAAGATCTCAGAAACTCTTCGTACAAGGGTCCTTCAAACAGCAATGCGGCTCTTGCGGCTGCATCCAAAGTCAGCTCGAGGCTGCTGTGCAGGGGTTGGTTTGAGTGAGTACCCCCTTCTTCTTCTTGCTGTTGCTGCTGCTCCCGAAAGACGTCTTCCTGTTGCTGCAGTATTTCCTGCAGCTGCCCCTGCTGCAGCTCGCCTTGCTGCAACAGGCGCAGCAAGAAGGCACCGTCTTCAGTCCGCTGCATGAGCTCCAGGAGGTGTCTGTACATCACCGACCGTTCTGCCAGCTGGTTGTAGTTCAGCGTCTCCAGCACGCAAGCGCTGCAGCGGCAAGATGGCTGCTTCGAGATTACCTCGTCAGCGTTGACAACGGCGGGGTGGGGGTGCCCACAGACAGGAGACGATCTCTCTGAATCACGATCCTTACGTCCCCACAAGAAGCGCTGTTGTTGTTGTTGCTGCTGCTGCTGCTGCTGCTGCTGTTGCTGCTGCTGCTGTTGCTGCTGCTGTTGCTGCTGCTGCTGTTGCTGCTGCACGACAGCGGCAGCTGCAGTTAGTGGACTCGCCGACGTCTGCTGCGTACGCTGCTCCCCGCTCTT
Source organism: Cyclospora cayetanensis (assembly GCF_002999335.1). Lineage (NCBI taxonomy): Eukaryota > Apicomplexa > Conoidasida > Eucoccidiorida > Eimeriidae > Cyclospora > Cyclospora cayetanensis. Next base: position 43,144 of record NW_020312199.1, on the reverse strand, counting down.
GAATTCCTCTTCCCCGCATGCTGTCTCAGCGGGAACGTTTCCAAGAGAAGCGGGAGCTGCCTCAGCTCCACACGCAGCCTCAACAGCAGACGACGCACCCACAACTGCAGACGCCTCCGCTTTCCGACGATGTGCCTTGTCTCGAAGAGGTCTCCAGCCGTGAAGCAGTCGCAAGCCGAAGGCATCAAAAAGCGAAACAGCCCGCGTGAACTCGAAGGCATCAATGGCGCTGAAGTGGACGTTCAGATCCAGTCCTTGCAGCAGCGAGGGCAACAAATCCATTGCCTGCACAGAGAGAAAATAATATACACACGCAAGCGTGTAGAGAAACACCGCGTGGTGAGCAGCAACCACGCAGCAACGACTGCCTCTCGAAGCACAGACACACACACACACACCCATTCGCTGCGCAGCTTTTCCCAACCTTCCTTCTCCTTGCATCAACAGGCACGCATGCCGTAGTGGCGGCCTACTGGCGAACTTATTATTAGATGCAGATGCAGCAAAATTAGCAGCAGCAGCACAGCAGAGTGGCGCTATAGCAGCGAACAGTCGGAGAAGACGCATGCGTTCACACTGAGGAGAGAGGACGCAAGCAAGGATACACAAATACACATCCACATGCACACAAATAAGCACACTCAAGAATGCACAAACATGAAAAAACATGCTCTCGAGGCGGCTTAAGCAGCAGCAGTGGCAGCGGCAGCAGCAGCGGCGCTTGCATCGTTGATCGTGAAAGCGAGAGCTTCTGGATCTTGTGTGCACTCAGCATGCTGAAGCAAGAGAAACTCAGACAGATACTGCAAGAGCTCGCTGCTGCTGATGCGCTGCAGCTCCTCAGCCTCGTCATCCTGTTGCTGCCGCTTGTCTTGTTGCCGATGAGGCAATTGTAATTTCCCCTTGAGGATCAATGCGTTGGCTATGGCAAGAAGGGGGCAAGCGCCGTTGCGACTCTGCAGCAAAATATGCTGAACGCCTCCAAACACCTTGATCGACTTCAGAAGGAACCACTCCGCTTCTTCTTCAGCCTCCTGCTCTTCCTTCTCGCGTATTGGGGCAGTTTCTGTTGGTGCAGTTTCTGTTGGTGCAGTTTCTGTTGGTGCCGTTTCTGTTGGTGCTGTTTCTGTTGGTGCTGTTTCTGTTGGTGCAGTTTCTGTTGGTGCAGTTTCTGTTGGTGCAATTTCTGCCTTTGCTTCTTCTGATGCGTCTGCTGCTGCCGTTTCTGCTTCTGCTTTTGCTGCTGTTTCTGAATCTGCTTCTGCTGGCGCGACGGAAGCCGCTTGCGCGGCTTGCATGGCTGCCTCCACGGCTGCTGGATGAGAAGAAAGGTGCCCTGTTGACGCCTCGCACGGGAAACATTCGGAGATTTCTTTCCCGAGACTGTTTCTGACTGGCGACTTTGCGCAGCCATGTGAACATACGCGCAGCTGAGGGGTTGAGAACGCAGCCGATGGTTCTGCTTCTGCTTCTCCCGCGCGCCGTCCTATGGCCGTCTTCGCTTTGTCTGTTGCTGCTGGAGGCAACGATGGTGCAAGTCTTTCCAATCCTTCGACTTCTGACGCCGCTTGTGTGCCTGCAACATGTACCCCTTCTGCCGCTGCAGAGCCTCCTCCGTTTGCAGCCTCGTCCACAACTCCCGCCTCGACTTTCGTGTAGGCAGGACTGCTTGCGTGTGCAGCTGCTCTATCAACGCTTCCACCTTGTGCTGCGCTTGTTTCTTCAGCCTCTGAAGCTGCGCGCGCTGCAGCTTCTGCTGCTGCCGCAGCGTCTGATGCTGCATCTTGGCTTGCTCCACTTCGAACAGGAGGAGGCATTTCTGTAGTTGCAGTCTGCACTGCTCCTTCTTCGGCTCCAAAGGGGGCTTGCGGAGGGGTGCCTGCTGCCGCTGCTTCTGTCTGCGACACTGCCTGTGAAGCTTCTCCCGCAGTGTGTGCGGGGGGACCTTTTGTTGCGCTCAAGGACTGGTGCTTCTCTTCTGGCTGCAAGAGCAGCAGCTGTTGCCGCTCCTCTTCGCGGGGATGCTGCTGCTTTCGCTGTGGTTCTTGTTGCTGCTGCCGCTGCTGAGAAGGTGCAGCTTCCTTGAGCAGCGGGGGGGCAAGTGCACAGCACGCAGGCTGAGGCGCAGGGGGAGAGGGCAGCACTGTTGCTGCTGTGCTTTTTCCTGCAGCTTCCGCTGCAGCTCCCGCTGCAGCCTCTTGAGCAGAATGTACAGACATGCCTAATGATGGAGCCTCACGACGGTAACAACCTGTCTTCTTTCTGCTCCTTCCACCGTTTCCACGATGGTCAGTTCCCCTCAGGACGCTCTACTGCCTCCTAAGCGTCAGTACGGCTGTGTGTAGCTGAGGCGCATAGCCCAGCACGGCAGGATTAGCGACCCCCGCTGCTGCTAGTGCCGCCGTTGGAGTGTCACGACAGCGCGTCGAAAACGTCAGAAGCGAAACCTCTGAACTCTGAGCTGCAGCGCTGCCTTTTGCAAGTATTTATGAGCTTAGGGGTCCTAAAATCATAAGGATCAATGTAATTTATGCCGCAGCACCCGCCCCCGCCGCACTAAAGAACTCCCTGGGGGGCCCCCTGATACAGAGGGGCCCCCTCTACATAGCGCCTTCTGTGCCTAGAAAATGCCAGTTTCGCCGAGCATAGATGCCCCAATCTTGAATACAACCTTTAGGAGTGGGTTTTCGCTGCGCCTGCGGGTAGTGTGCTCTGTTGCGTCTCTATGCACACACACACACACACCGTGAAAGGACCGACTCGCATGACGAAAAACCGATCCTACCCCTGATACGTTGAAGCGCTCGTAGTCTCGGGGAGGAATGGTCATAAATAGTCGGCTTTTTAGAGCGTTGGAGTCTGGGTGCGCGAATTGACTGTACCCGGTGTCCTCTATGCATTCTGCTATTCCGATTCCTCAGGTGGGGAGCCCCCTATGGATCCAACGCAAGACACGCGCTTTGGCAGCGCAGGCAGCAGTCTATGGGTTACCCTTTGCAGCACATTGCGCCTCGAACCCTAGAACGTTCCCCCTAGGGGAGCTAGCTGTAACGCTTGGCCTACAGCCGCCAGAGCCTATTGTATACACTGAAGCCTGTTGTATACACTGAACGAAAAGGCCCCCCGACACCTGCATGAGTTATGCGCGAGCAGGATCTCCGTACGCTGTTTTTTGCACCCCCTCGATGTTGTAATCGATCTGGGAAAACTTGCCCAGTCGCTCCCAGGATTAGCGCTTGCCTGCCCAAACCACTTGCAGTAAGGCCGAAAGGTCTTATCTGAGCTCAAAAGGAAACCATACCAAGCCGCAATGTGACTGGTTAGCTCGTTTTTCTCTCTGTGCAATCATGCACGCAAATCGAAGTAGTCCACGTTTGCGCCTGGACGAGACCCCTGTAACACAGGGCTTGGTGAAGGCTCGACATGGATGCGAGAGCACCCTAACAGTAACGCACAAACAGTGCATCGAATACTGTTTACGGAACGGAGGGTGCTTCACGGACAAAAGCGCAGGATTCTTCCAGACTGTGCGCAGTAATCTTGGATGCTTATTCCAGCGGTCGTTTGTGCACCAGCCCAAGCCTCACCTAATCACTTCCTACCATTCCACTTACTATTTCGCTATAACCTAGTGGCTTTCTTATTCCTACATCTTATTCCTTTATCGAATTCGGCCCCGCACAAGAGGAAGCAATTGTGTGTGCATTCGCTCCAGATGCTCTTTGCAACTAGCTGTGAATGCTTCTAGTACCTAGAGGGTGCAGGCACGGGCACCACGCTAGATAACCTTCTCCCCGCCCATATGGAAACTCTGAGGAGCATAAGGAAGGAATGGGCTCTTTTAAGAAGCACTCAATAACGCTCATTTAAGTTCTTGTTGAATCAGAAGTCAGGTGTCTCGTGACAGAAACCTGAAAGTGGAACTTTCCGGTCGCCAGCATCCCACGGTCCGATTGAGCTGTTCAACTTTTATCCATTGTCTCTCAAAACATTGGGCTGTCAGGATTTCCTCCAACAGGTTATTTGCTTTCAGTAAGCTTATTGCTAAGTTATCTATTTGATTTCTTCGGCAACACTACGAGAGGAAGCACACCTTTGGCAATGGAAGTTGACGGTAGCAAAACGCCTTATTGGGGCAGCAAGGGCGCATGTCCAAACCCATGTTAATGTATAGGATGGCCTCCTTCGGGAGTGCCATCTATTTAATTTGGAACGATACAGTAATGGTTAGCATGGCTCCGGCGCACCTCAGCAGCTGGTCAAGGCATGATCTTTTAGCCGGTTAAATCTTCATGGATTCGTCGAAGTGGTTACGCCAAACGGAAAAGTATGACGGCTGCAACTATGGGCAAGTACTCAAAGATCCAAGCAGCCTTCGAAGATGCCCCTTGCGTTGTGCCCCCAGATGAGGGAAAAATAGCTTTCCCAGCTGAATGTCTATCCAATGGAGACATGCTTCAAAGGTGCTGCCTGCATGTAGCACCTCAGTTGCAGCCTTCATGCAACCCTTAAATCGGTTTGTGCGAAGGTCAACTCAACAACTAGATTTGGAAATACTAAGAGAGCTAAAGCAGAGGAAGTCAACAGTAGATTGGTATACGGAGGTATACGGAGTTGTGTCTCGTGAACGTCCCAGCCTAGAACAAGAGCTGCTTTACAACTGGTTAATCTCCGGTGCACCCGAAGTGTTACGTCAGGTGGCTGTAGGCTAGCCAGCGACCGACCCAGTAAACAAGCGACAGGTGTGGCTTACACAAATGCTGGACTGCTTTTGGTTCCAGGAACAAACAAGCTCAACTCCTACGTCTTTGGCTCAGAAGACAGAGCCATGTCGGGATCCAGAACCTGCGGAAGTCGGATCTGTGCCAGTTCCCTCAAGCCTAGAGTCTACGGCAAAGGAGAAAAGACAGCCAAAGGCAACATGTGCCCTTGAGCAACCCCAAACACCCCCACCCCAACAACTCATCTGTTTTTCTTGTGGGAAATTAGGTCGCATAGTCCGGAACTGCAAGTGCGTGTGAAGTCAAAAAACCTTGTACAACAGGACTAGGTGCCAGTAAAGCAGTGTGCTTGGCAAGCATAGGCGGCACATCAGGAAAACAGAGTAGTCTCCGCGCATGCGGCGACGCAGTGAAAGGCGCTACAGAGGATCCACGATGGAGATCTCACCACAGGTCAACGTTGTGTCGATACACTCGAGCTCATGTTACTGGTCGAGAACTGGTAGAGCTTTGCATGGAAGGCAAAGTGGATATTTTGTCCGAAAAGGCAGCGCAGAAGTGCAGTCTTCCGGTTCATGCGTCGGCGCGGGTCCTATGGCTCCGGCTGATTAACGGTGGCAGAACGCAAGAATTTGCAAGGTGCCGGCGGTTAGACGACACTTTAAGTCAGCTCCAGTCGAGATAATCACCTATACTGGCGTCAGTGTTGATCCATTTTTCACTTTTTCGGCATTATCACAGGTTTGCCATGGATGACCCACTGGACGGTGTGCATGCTGCTACAGGTGCAAACGTAGAGAGCAATGCTCCAGGAAGCGTTAGAAAAGCATCTCCTGACTACCTTAATAACGCTCATTCCCTTTTATGGCCAGGGGGCTGTGTTCGGTAGCTCGACACGGTGTGGCAGAGTCTTCATGCTGACGGATCAGCAAGGCGGTGGGAGAAGGCAGCTATGAGTATGCATCTCGTTCCAGTAGCTCTGCAACAGGTTGCTTCTAGATGATCCATTTAAATTGTCGGCCGTGAAACAGTTGGAATGGCACCGTAAAGGATAACACAAAGTTGCTAAATAATGACGAGCTACCAGCAGGCTGGCTACCTGTTGATTGTTCAGTGCACCGTATTAACTTAATCCCTGAGCGATCCTCAATCTGTGTTCCGCAGTATTGGAAGCCTTCACACCATGAAGAGAAGATTGGGCGGTAGCCGAATGGTTGTTGGAAGCAGGCAAAGTATAGGAATCGAGCAGCCTCTTTGGTGCGACGTGGTGCTGGTACGGAGAAGCGACGGAGGGCGACGTATGATCGAACATTAATGCGACCCCTGTCTTTACAGATGCTCACACACAAAGCTCTAGTCACTTCGATGATACGCACAAAAGGGCGCTCGACATGTAAACTCACCACTTCAAGTACCCCCAAATGGCACTGCAAATGCCCTAGCTATACTGCAATGTCCAGTCACTCGGGATTCATTCGAGCCTATCCACAGGAATTTGCATGGCTGTCTACATAGACGGAGAGTTGTTATCCAGCTAAAACCTTCAAGGGCACCAACAGCATACTCGGGAATGCGCTTAAGCTGTTGCAGGGCAAGCAGTGGTTTGCAAAGGCAAGAGAGTGTTCGTTTTACCTGAGAGCAATTGTTTTATTAGCGCTTTGCTTTTAGCCGGCTCGAATTGAGTCAAATACTGCCGCGTTACTCTGCCCTTCACGTACTCGCCAGGTTGTTGCGAAGTTCTGAGGGCTTGCATCGTATCACCGAAATTCCATTTCTGGGGTGGTCGAGATAGCTGCTCGGTTGACTAATTTTATCATGAAAGCGCGCAGTCCGCGATCTGGACAAGAAAGGCTGACGCCTCAGCGAGGACTCATGTCTGCTGCCTTCCAACCCCTCCAGTGCTCGCGCTGCCCTATTATGAGCGACAATGTTACCTAAGACCCGGTGCTTACAAGATGATGATCGGTGGTAGTTTTTCCCGAAAAGTTATTGCTTTTCCTAAGCCCCAAATACTTGCTTTTTATCTTTGTTATTTCACCGAATTTGATCAGTCGTACCTAATGCGGGCAAAAGGACCTTATGTATTCCGGTGGGACCTAGAAAATTGCCTGTACTATTTATATGTGCGCTGATTAGCTTAACCATCAGCCTTCAGTTTACTTTAGCATAGTTTTGAGCAAGTTGACAACTCCATAGATATTTTTCACGCTTAGGCGCCTCGTGTAGGGAGAAACTCCCGTGAAATGTAGAAGGGGCATCACCAACATGGTCGTCAGCGCGTTTGCGCGACGCCTCAGCATTCCCTTTTGTGCTACTCTTATCTGTGATGACCAACGGTTTCGATCAACATTGTGTTAGCCTTGTGCTGCTGACACGCATGCACCCGCTACCGCTTCCAGAAGCCAGAACGGAAAAGGGGTGATCACTATTATGTCGAGCATGACTTGCTGTGATCTTCAAGACACTCCAGGGACAGTGTCGCTTGTACATCCCGACATCATCCTGCAATGCCGTTTTGCGCAAAGTACAGGCTCAGGTTCTTTCGAGCCAACGTAAGATTCACACAACAGTTGAAAAATGGTCTCATGATTCCTCTGGTGGCCTTGTATGCGTCCAGAGGCACAGGGGTATGCATTTTTATGTGTAGATTGTCAACAGCCGAAGCTGCGCTGTTCTGATCAACCCGGAAGCTCGCAGACTTTTCAGGCTACTGCAAGGTTTAAAATGATTAAAACATGGCTTTTGCTTTTGGACTGCTGGGTATGAAGATTTACGATAGCATCTGCTTTGTTTGTTGACCGACAGCATTAGAAAATATGCCCCTTTCATCTCTCGCCTCGTTAGTTCGTGCGCACCAAGTCTCTCAATTACTCTTACCTTATCCCAGCTAGTTTCAGCGGATTTGAAGTCCATTACTGCTTTCTGGGCACTTGTATGATCCGTCTACACATTTACTAGAATGCGATTGCTGCGAGACACCATGAGGCGGATAGGCACATAGAGAACGCCAAGCGCATCCATTTGCATTTTTTTGCGGCTTATTGTTCACCAAAAAGCACAAATTTCTTGGCATGGTTTTCCTCATTGTACTGAGTAGCCTATATTCCAACACTGCGCGTGTTTACTCTTTGCTTCCCGCATTCCTGGTTTACACTAAAGTGTCCCTCCCTCTTCAAAATCGCCGGGGGCCTGATGATCTGGGGTCGGCAGCCAGCCGTACCGACTCGAAAAAAATCACAGAATAGCTGGACAGTGCACAGGAGTATATGCGCACAGCTCAAAAAACTAAACACCTAATTTGATAGGCGGCGTTGGGGGATGTGCTTCGAGCCTGGAGCTTTGGTCCTGGTAGATGGGGTGGCTCTGTGAAATACACCAGACTGTGACGGCGAAGTAACTTGCGGCCAGGTAGGTAGCTAGGACCACCTGACACCTCGAACACGCACCAGTGCTCTTGCTTACTCGTTAAATTTCCGAAAAGCTGTAGGCGGCACAAATATGTCAACATTGGCTTCCAAAAAAAGTTTTAAAGTTCTCCAGATTTGTTGAGAACCTTGTTGGCGCTTAAAGTAGCCCCCCCTGTGTCGAATTCTTGAGGGGGGCAAGGACGTGAAGAAGGTGGCTCAATCGAATAAACACTTAACACGTTCCTATTATTCTGTAAGGACTGCAAAGTCTAGTGTCTCTCCGAGGAGATCTAAGACTGGGCGTCACTGTGTTGGGGGAGGGGTGAGGGGGGCGGCGACATAACTCCAACCTTACCACGAAGTTAGTAGAGCGTCTTTGACTGTTCTTTCTCAGATAGCTCCCTCTTTGCCCTACCCGTGGTTTTCGGAGATCTTGACATGAAGAAATAGAGGCAGTTAGAGGGCCCGTGGCTGCACTACCCTCTAGGCACACCGAGCGAGTATGTACAGCTAGCTGGAGAAAGCATCTTGCTTCCATGCCCGCAACATTGCGATCTACGAACCGACAACCAGTCAGTCAATTCTTCACTAATCATTTTGGTTGGTGCAGTAGGAAGTGGCTGAGTTTAGCATAGCCCGCTTCTACAATGATGGAGGTGCGCCTGACATCCTCTCGGAAGAGGCATGTCGCGCAGTGAAAGGTCTTCTCATTGGATAGAGCCTGAATGAGGCCTTCGATAATTTAGGGTGGGTGGTCTTCAATATATGAGGGTGTCGAGCCTTTTGGGCTGCAGCCGGGGATTACGCCTTTGGTGCCATTGCAGCACTAGACACCTGCGTTGTGTGATGGCACTGCTAGTGAGGGCTAGAGGTTGTTGCTTCGCTGTACACTGAGCACTAGCGCACTCTCCCTCAAGGCATGCATCCCGCCAGCCCTCTAACGGCAAAATCCCTAGGGAGGTGCCACATGCACTGAGTAGCGGTGCTGGTGGCAGTTTTACGCTACTGGATGGCAGCGAACAAAACAAAAGGGAGGCTTTGGGTGAGCAATACACTGCTGCGAAGAGGCGGCAGGGGCAAGGCAACTCTCATCTCTCCGTGCCGATGTTGGAGGTTTTTTCTTGAGGTGAAGTTGCATCAGGAGGCCCCCCCCGTACGGATAGCATTGCGCGTGGCGGCAAGGAGCGACACCACCCCAGTTTTTCGGCATCTTAAACACTAAAAGTGGCGCAAAACAACCAGCTTGCCAAGAGACACTCGTCGAGGCGGCTGCTTTAGCACTGCTCCCGCTCCCTTGCGCATCCTAGCAGTCTGTGCCACGTCTGCAGCGCGAAGTGCTTGGGGGGAGGTAACCACGGGCAAAGCCTCTCTACGGTACACGCGTTTCGCCACACTTCACACGGAAAGAAACGCAGAACTGTTCTTTTTTAAAATTGCAAAACAAGGCGAAATGAACAGAAGTTCCCGTGTGTGGTGTAGATACACCGCAAGCTGCACCGAGGCGGCAGCAACAGCAGCAGCAACGGTGGACCGCTGGCTCTGACGGTGGCCAGTGTCGGATGTTTGGGGGGGGGGGAAATTTACGATTTAATTTGAGAAGCATTCCCAAGAAGCTGTTTGCATTTTTGAGCGGCAACGAAGCTCTCCCTCCCTTTATCTGTTCTCTCTCCTTGGGACGGTGTTTTGTGCCGTCCTGTACTGACGCTGCACAGCTGCTGCTGCTGCTGCAGCTGCTGCTGCGGTCGCTGCTGCGGTGGGCATTGTTGCGTGTGTGTGTGTGTCTCTCTCTGTTGCTTCTGTAGCAGATCCCGTTAGTTGCTCCCTCTTCAGTAGCCGCTTCAAGATAGCGGTCCGATCATCCTCGCTTCCCTTTCTTGCAGCGGCTGCAGCATCGGCACAGGCAGCAGCACCAGCAGTGTAGTAGCAGCAAGGCGCTGAAAACAGCAGCAAGTGTACCTTACACGTGTTCTTTAGACGACTCCTGCCGCATCTTTTTCCACACGTCTCCTTCTTCCCCAGACATCATCCGTTCAGAAGCGGCAGCATCTCGCAAGACTGCAGCAGCAGGGGAGTCATCAGAGCACAACTAGCAGCAGCAGCAGCAGCAGCAGCAACAGCAGCAGCAGCGGAGGGCGCCTCAAACAGGTGCTCCATAGTCTGACAACGTTCTCTCACTTCCCATCACTCTCTTACCCGATCTCTCCATCTGGTCAGAGTGGGGAGTGGGGAGGGCTGGTGGCTGCTGGTGCCTGTTGGCAGCATCTTCTCCTGTAGTGACACCCGAGAGCGACGGGGAGGTTGGGCAAGCATTGTCGTGTTTCTCCTGTTCCTGTGGGCTGCCACAAGATACACACTCGCCTCTCGCCGATATCCGTGTGTGTGTTTGTGTGTGTTTGTACAACACACCTTCACACTAGCCACAAGACACCTTTCTACAGCAGCCAGCAACATTTTCTCGCAGCGTGAGAAACTGCGCCGCTTCTCGCGTGCCTTTCGCGCCGCTTTGATATACAACGGCAGCAGCAGAAGCAGCTGCTGCTGTTGCAGCAAGTACACGAGCAGCAGCAGCAGCAGCAGCAGCAGCACCTAACCAGCCATGTGCGTCGTGTTGCTTCTCCAGAGATCCAAATACAAAGTTGCTGCTTTGGTTCGCCTTTGCAGCGGGGGGCATAAGCACGAGGAGAAGCATCAGAGTAGCTGGAGGACGAAGGAGAGCTGCTTTTTCGAAACAGTTGCTCAGCAGGAGCTGTTAGACATCTTTTGAAGACGGCAACAAGGGGAAGGCGGCAGAAGCAGCCTTGCTGCTCCTCAGCAGCAGCCGCAGCAGCTGGATATTGACGACTGCTGCTGCTCTAGCTCCCCTCTAAATGGCTGCTGCTACTTTTCCCGCTGCAGCAGCAATGCATCACGAAACGCAATTGCGAAAGGGGCAGCAAGAGCAGGAACCCCCCCCCCTCCAAAATGCAAGCACGCCTCCTCCTCACGCAGCTCCTTTTGATAAAAGCGAAGCTCTTGCAGACGCTGAACTGTACAGTTGCCTGTCTCTGCGGGAGGAGCAGCAGTCCAGGCACTCTCAAGAAGTCAAGGAGAAGCACATCCAGGAGGAAGTGCCTCATCAGCAAGAGCGGCTGAAACAGTCTGAGCCTGAGCACCAGCAAGCCGTCAAGGGAAATCTTGTAAGTAAGCCTCTTGGTGGTGCAGCAGCAGCGGCAGCAGCAGACCTAAGCACCTCATTCGCGCATACACTGGCTGTCAGCAGCGAATTGCAGCGGCTTTCATCGCAAGAGCTGCCTGCAGCAGCTTCTGCAGCAGCTTCTGCAGCAGCTTCTGCAGCAACAGCTGGGGAGGAGCTTGTAAGTGAGCAACATGAGAGATTTGCCTCTTTTAGCTGCGTGCTTAAGCCGAGCAGCTCCGAGGAACCACTTCTGTCATCAGGCGCAGAAGAGGCAACCCCACCACTCACAACAACCGCATCACGCAGTCGCGACGGAGGGAGACATCCGAGGAGCAACCGTAGAGGGGGTAACCGCATCAAAGTGTGTACTCCTTCCGATAAGAGTTCGTCTGCACAATGCGCTTCAACAGCAGCAGCAGCAGGAGTAGCAGCAGGAGGAGTAGCAGCACGAGGAGTAGCAGCAGGAGGAGTAGCAGCAGCAGCAGGAGTAGCAGCAGCAGCCTACAGCCACCACTACCTCCCTCGTCAAGTTCTTAGCGGATATGGCATTGTTAGAGGAAAACAAGAAGAAAAACTGGAGCTGCAACAACAACAGGAGCTGCAACAACAACAGGAGCTGCAGCAACAACAGTTGCATCAAGAAGAACAACAACCACCATCGGCTGCTACTGCGACTCTAAGTGGCAGCGTAACTGCATCGGAGACAAATTCCTCGGGAGCATCTTCTGTGTGCCTCATTGGTGACGAGAGAACCAGCCCCTGTACCTCTACGACCATTTCCTCTACAACCAGTTCCTCTACAACCGTTTCCTCTACAACCACTTCCTCTACAACCACCACCAGTGCCGCCGCCGCCAGCAGCAGCAGCAGCAGCAGCAGCAGCAGCAGCAGCAGCCGGCTCTCTCTTCGGGGTAGCGCTGCGTTGTTTCCTCGAGTGCGTTCGCTGCGGCAGCTGCAACACGATGTAGGTGCTACCCTCTGCAGCTGGAGGCATAATTTGTACAACTGGGCAGCAGCGGCAGCAACGAATTCATGGGTTGGTCCTCAGGAGGGAGGCTTGTTGCAGCAGGGGGAAACTGCGGTAGTTTTGGGAAAGGTGTTTTGGGTGCTGAATGAGAAGCAGCAGCAAATCGTGAAGCGGCACCAGCAGTGTCACAAGCAGTATCAGCAGCTGCGCAGACTGTGTAGCGGCGAAGGCAGAAGAAGAGCGTCTGCAGCGTCGGCTCGCATGCATGCGAATGCAGAGGCTGCAGCGGCATCTGGGGGAGGCGTTCTGCTGCGGCAAGACGGAGTTGTCGCGAAAGGCTCGTGGCATGCGCATGCGGCTTCTGAAGCGGGTGCTGCGAGGCACAATCATGAAAAGACAGGGTGTAGCAGCTGCAGCAGCAGCAGCACGAGGAGTAGGAGCCGCAACAGCAACACGGGCAGCAGCAACAGCAGCAACAGCAGCAGCAACAGCAGCAGCAGGGGAACTCTCTATCGAAAAGAAGTAGACGGCTTGCAGCCGGGAGTTCATCTCCATCCCTTGTCTGTTGTTTGTGCGTCGGTTCAGCCGGAGCTTGTGCAGCAAGAATTGTTGAATTTTGTGTCATGTTTGGCTCGTTTTACGTATAGAACGGGGTTTTCTCCGATTTACCGCTGCTGCAGCGAGAAGCGGCGCCTTGCTGCCTCTGCAGAAGAAGTGGCAGTCGCGACGGCTGCAGAGTCTTCCAGCGGCGAGGGTGGCAGCGGAGGGAACAACGGAGGCAACGGCGGGTGTAACAGCAGCCGCGATGGCAGCGCAGCAGCCGGCAGCTCTGGGCAGGGGATTATGGTGCTCGAACGCAGCTGGATCGCAATCACTAGCGATGTGGGGTGGGGGTGCACCATCAGAGCAGCGCAAATGCTGCTTTTACAGGCACTAAGACGGCATTTTTTCGAGGCGGGGCCGTTTGCACAGCCAGCTGCTGGAGAGCCTGTCGCTCCTGAGAGGCATCTCGGCGATGAGAGTTTATTTGTAGAGCAGCAGCAAGAGCAGCAGCAAGAGCAGCAGCAAGAGCAGCAGCAAGAGCTGCAGCAAGAGAGTGCTGAAGAAGCGGGTAGTAGTAGCAGTAGCAGCAGCAGCTCAGAGGCTTTGACAGCGCGTGAGAGCGATTCACGCAACGCTGGTAGCCAGGATGGAGCTGGTTCTGCCGCTGGCAGTCAAAATATTCAAAACACCCCTAGAGACGGCAAGGCAGTGACATCGCGGACTGCCTATTCAGAAGGAGATCTTCTGCAGTGGTTCTTAGATGTGCCTTCGCCACCAGATCAATATCCCTTTTCCATCTTTTCTTTTGTCAGAGCTGCAGGGGGGGGGATTGGGTGGGCGCGCAGTCTGTACGGGAAAATGGCAGCTGAGGAGGCGCTGCTGCAGCAGCGCCATCCATCCCCCTTTCCAGATTCTCCGTCAGTCGTAGAAATCGCTGCAGCCGCTGGTGCGGCTGCAGCGATTTCTGCAGCAGCAGGAGGAATAGGAGGAGCAAGAGTAGTAGGAGAAGGAGGAGTTGTAAGAGGCGGAGGCGTAAACGTGAAATCTTTATCAGCATTCCAAGCAGCAGGAGGACAAGAAGGAGCTGCACTGTCGCTTGTCGAGTCAGCATCGATTTCTTCCCATTCCAGCGCAGCAGCGGCACATGCAGCAGCTAGCCACCAGCGTTTGCCTCTCGCAGCAGCTGTCGAGGGTGGTGTCGATCCTGCAGAAGCAGCAGTCCTTCTTTCCGAGGTTGCGTCGAGCGAAGGCGCTGCTGCGGCAGGCGTTGTGGGGTGTGCTGCACCGATTTCGAGGACGGAAGAAGAGAAAGAGGAAGAGGAAGAGCAGCAGCAGCGGCAGCAGCAGCTCACGTCAACACAAGTAGTGCCTCAGGGAGGACTGCTGCATGAGTGCCAGACGGAGAGTTCTCTGTCAGCGGGGGGAGAAGAAGCGCAGCCACCTCCTGCCCTCGTGTTAGACAGAGGCATCAGCGCGATAGACTCGAGACTTATCGGGAAGTTTGCTGGCGAGTGGTTTGGTCCTACAACCGCATCTATCGCTCTGAAGCTGCTTGTAGAGTCTTCTGCGTTTACAGCGGTAAGGCGGAGCACGGCAGCATTTTGAGTTTGCCTTTGCCTTCCTCATCATCGCGAGAGAAGTGCCCTTCATGGCAACGGGGGGGGCGGGTAGCAAGGCATGCATGCATGCATGCATGCATGCATGCATGCTCTCTCGCATTTCGGGGGGAACAGGTGATGAGGAGGTGATGACTAGGACAGGTTCTGCACGGCAGGAAGCTGGGGAGGAAGGAGGAGAAAAGAAGGGGAGGGGAATGTTGCTGCTGTTGCTGCACAACAACAGCAGCACCAGCAACAACAGCAGCAACAACAGCAGCAACAACAGCAACAGCAACAACAGCCGTACTAGCACTATTCGATAAGCACTGCATGCATTCTGCCGCTGTTTTGCGAGGCTTCGCAGGGGGAAATATACGTCTATTTGGATGCGGATGGCCTCTTAGATCCCCGAGAAATCGACTTGCAGTGCCGCCTACCCACCACAGTGCCTCGCGTTCCTCCTGCTGCTGCTGCCTTGCGGCGGCGACACCAGCAGCAGAAAACGCAACAGCCGCAGACTTGCGGAGACGATGACTGGGAAGATGTGCCATCGCTGTCTTTCTCTTCAACGGAAGGCGAGAGCACCAGCGTCAGCATCGACGGAAGCACTAGCATTAGCAGCAGTAATAGCAATAGCAGCAGCAGTAATAGCAATAGCAGCAGCAGCAGTAATAGCAATAGCAGTAGCAGCGCCGCGAAGTCGGGGCAGTTGCTGTTTTTCCCAGAACCGATTGGAGGGAAGCATGCAGAGTCTCAGCAGAGCCACGAAGGCGGAGCTGCTTGTGCATTTTCGCCTGTAGACGCGTCATCTGCTGGACGGGGAGGGAGAGCCTCTGCAGAGAACCTCCACAACGAAGCTTTGAGCTATTCTTCTGAGAAAATCGGAGACTCGAGCAGCGTGACTGCCCGGCGGGAGGGGCAGGAGGATGCACAGAGCATGCGAGCAAACATGGAAAGCGTAACTGATGCTACTCGAAGGCATGCAGCTCCTGCAGCTGCAGAGAATGCGAGGGTTCCGAATAGCGGCTGCCATGAAGGCGTGGTGCTACCCCCCGTTGAATCCGCTGCGAGGCAGGCTGGCTGCTGGCAGAAGTCGTTTCACGGGGAAGCGCATGCAATCAAGGGTGGTCTTGACAGCAGCGGCATGAACAGCAGCAGCGGCATGAACAGCAGCAGCGGCATGAACAGCAGCAGCGGCATGAACAGCAGCAGCGGCAAGAACAGGAGCAGCGACACTAGCAGCAGCAGGATCAACAACAGTGCGACGTGGTTACGTGGATGCTTGCTGCTGTTTCCTCTCAAAGTCAGCAGCGGAGAAGGCATTCATGAGATCTACATTCGCCCTCTAGTTGCGTACATGTCTCTGCCGTGGTCTCTAGGAATGATCGCTGGAAAGGGGCAACAGGCTTTTTTCTGCATCGGCTATCAAGGAGACTGCATGCTGTATCTCGATCCGCATTGCAGAATTCAGGTGAGGCGATATTGTTCTTCCTTTCCCTGTTGTTTTGCCTGTTGTTGCTGTTGTTGTATGTGGCTGCTGCTGTTGGTTCTGGTGGTGGTGAGGTTTGTTGGCCTCGCTGTTGCTGCAGTTGCTGCAGCATCCCTGCGTTTTTTCTCCGACGATTTTCTGGTGGTGATGATGCTGATGCTGATGATGATGATGATGCTTTTGATGATGACGCTTTTGATGATGCTGATGTTTTTGATGATGATACTGATGATGATGATGATACTTTTGATGATGATACTTTTGATGATGATACTTTTCATGATGCTGATGCTGGTGGTAGTGGTTGGTGGTAGTGGTAGTGGTGGTGGTGGTGGTAGTGGTAGTGGTGGTGGTGGTAGTGGTAGTGGTGGTAGTGGTGGTGCTGATGCTGCTGGTGCTGATGCTGGTGGTAGTGGTGGTGTTGCTGCCGGTGGTGGTAGTGGTGGTGGTGCTGATGATGAAGCTGATGATGATGACGCTGATACTGCTGATGATGAAGCTGATGATGCTGCTGATGCTGATACTGCTGATGGTGATGCTGCTGATGCTGATACTGCTGATGCTCATACTGCTGATGATGATGCTGATGCTCATACTGCTGATGCTCTTACTGCTGATCCTGCTCTTACTGCTGATCCTGCTCATACTGATGATACTGCTAATATTGCTGATACTGCTGATGATACTGCTGCTGACATGGGGAGGGGCTGGGGAGCCGGGCAGAAGGCACCGTAAATCGGTAGAGGTTTTGCATTGCAGCGAACGTGGTTGCATTAGGAGAGCATCATATCTGTCTGATGCGGTGACTTGCTCGCTTCTTCCTTCATTGCTTTTCCTCCTATATGACGTTTTGCTGCAGCCCCCTGCCCTTGAGCTTGGATTCGCAACACAGATGTCTCTTTTCGGGAGTAAACCGTGGAAACAAGGATTGTTTCATCTGAATGCTTCTTTTGCCCTCGCGTTTTACGTGGGTTCGCCATCTCAGCTGCAGTTGCTGCAGCAGGAAGTTGCACGTATCGAGCAGCAGCATCCAAATTCGTGCCTCCTGTCAGCTGGAAGGCCGCTGCAGGTACAACAGCCGAGACGGCAGCAACAGCACGAGGATAAAGAGCAGCAGCACGAGGATAAAGAGCAGCAGCAGAGAGAGCAGCAGCAGAAAGAGCCAGAGGAGAAAGAGCAAGAAGAGAAAGAGCAAGAAGAGGAAGAGCAGCAACCGGTGGCGCAAGGCGGGTTTAATGCCACGTAAGCTGTAGGAGGTGTAATTATAGGTATTTCAAGGAATGTTTTTCTCACGTCACCTATATGTGTTTTGCTCCTAAATAGAAATGCGTCAGTACATACATATATATATATATCTATATATATATATACATACAGATATATATGTAGGTACATCTCGTTATAAGCAAAGACGAACGTAAGCATGCAAACAGACATTGCATGACCCGGTGTAGTTATCTGTAAGTAGATATACTCGTTCATGCATATATCCTATTTTATGCAGCTTTATGCGCGGACATACTTGCTCATGCCTGCATTTAAATATAAATATATGTATATACATCCGTATATTTAGGCTGGAATCCATGTGTGTATGTATTTCCTGGATGTACAGCTATTTATACATATATATGAAAATACATCAATATATATATAAATATCAATAAGTGTACATATCTATATATACATATCACCATATGGAGTTTGTGAGCAGCATCTATTGTGCGTCATGAGTTCTTGCATCTACGTGTGTGCACCAGATATGCGCGGGAATGCACGCCTCAATGGATGTGCCTATACCACGTATCTACGCGTGTATATATATATATATGTATGTCTGTAGACATGCGCATGCTCGTCATGCATAGCGCACCAATACGTAATCTGCATTTTTTGTTGGAGCTGCTGTTATCGTCATAGGGTTCACGGAGAAGAGGCTGTGGGGGTCTTACCGAGTGCGGCAGCTTCGCTAGCTGGAGCAGAGGTGAGAGGCAACTAGCAGCGAGAGACACCTTCGCGCTTGTTCTTAGAGAGTAAGCCCTTCCTCCAGTTTGAGCTGCTGGACGCGTGAATACAGGGGTGAAACGGGGTGGCTTCTAGGCTGCCTAGTGAGTTACTGGCGAGCTAGCTGGAAAGTCTCCAGGAAGAGGTTGTAGAGTAGACGTTGTGTTGAGCTAACGCGGGTGTGTTGCTGCTGCTAGCTGCGACGTGTTTTGTGTGTGAGTGGGTGTTTTGTTAAATTTGTCGGAGAGAGTTTTGGAGGCGCTGTTGTTGCCGCGGGTGTCTGTACTGTGTCGTGGCCACAGGCGTTGTTGCAGCAGCAGCAGCAGCAGCAGTATTTTCAGCAGCAGCAGCATTATCAGCAGCAGCAGCAGCATTATCAGCAGCAGCAGCAGCATTATCAGCAGCAGCAGCAGCAGGTGCACACGCTGCGCAAGGATCACTTGCAGCAGGGGATGCAGGAGGCGTGCTCATCTGCGTGTTTGGCTCTGCAGCCAGCTATCCAGCATCATTTGCATGCGTCAGGGGAGTTCGTGCCTCCTGCTGCGGACCTATGGGATCCCTCGCTTGGATTCCAGCAGCCGCAGTACTATCAGCAGCAGCAGCACTATCAGCAGCAGCCGCAGTACTTTCAGCAGCAGCCGCAGTACTTTCAGCAGCAGCAGTATTTTCAGCAGCAGCAGTATTATAAGGCTCATGAGGCTCGAGGAGGCTTGCGGCGGCATGCGTGCCCTTCCAACTCCGCGTCTCCTCTAGATCCTGTCTTGTCTTCCGAAGGGTTTGTTCTGCTGCAAACAAGAGGGCAGCTTCGCAGCAATCCTGCGTCTCCGCGTCAAACAGGCTTGCTCACGGAGAGAACGCTTGCCTGTCTGCTGCAGGTATCCCCTCAGGATTGGTCTGTTTTGCTGCAGCCGTCTCGAAGGGCCCTGGAATGTGCGTCAAACGGCATGCTTGCCGCTGTGTCAACGGATCGACAAAGCAGCTTCGACAGCGGAGGAGGAGGCGGGGTTCAAAGGCGTGGGAGCAGCTGCAGCAGCAGCTGCAGCAGTTGCAGCAGCAGCTGCAGCAGCTATACTACACAGAAATCCTCGTCTCCGGGGTGGGAAATGGAGGAGGAGAAAGCTCTCCAGCAGACAGAGGATTTCGTCGCTATTCCATCTCCTGCGCTCAGCGTCTCCAGACGCTGTCTGCTGCCTGCACCTGCAGCAGCACCTGCAGCAGCTTCTGCATCGGCTTCTCTGCAGGGGCAGCACCAGCGCATGCAGCTCATGCTGAAGTGTCAGCAGCCAATATCTCTGCAAGAGCTGCCGCAGCAGGCTTGCTGCGAAACACTGCCTCCGCGTGCCAGCTGCAGCGACAGCTACCGCTTCCCTGCAGCCTCCCCCAGGCAGCAATCGCTTCGCGGAGAGCAGCAGCCGAAACAAGAGCTGGAAGAAGAGCTGAAACAGGAGCATCAGCAGGAGCAGGAGGAGCAACAGCAACAGCAGCCAAACACTGCAACAGGCATGCTGCGCTCCCTGTTTACGCTCCCTTTTCGAAGCTATGCACGAGGCATTACATCCACGACGACAGCGGCTGTACCTTCTTCTGCAGCATCGACAGGAGGCAGCGGTAGCAGCAGCGCTGTTGCTTCATGTGTTGGAAACACCGCGTGCCAGCGGCAGTTCTCAGGCGTTCTTGCTGCGGGAGATTCTTCGGAAGGGAGGCTGGTGATTTGCTCCTCCCCTAGAGGGTTCGAGCGCAGCCTTGTTTTAGGGGAAGGCGCTTTGCAGCAGCAGCAGCAGGAGCAGTTCGCTGCTGCTCCTGCTGCTGCTGCAGCTGCTGCTGCCAGCTCGGAAGCTGCGAAGAATACTGGGAAAAGCTCCCCAGCTACGGCAGCCGCAGAGGCTTTGGAGAAGTATGGGAGGTGCTCGCAGTTAGGAGAAGCCTTGTGCTTCTCAAGCGACAGTGTGGAGGAACAACTTCAGCAGCTAGAGCAGTTGCAGCTGCAGTTGCAGTCGCAGATGAAGGAGCTGCGACACCAGCAGCAGCAGCTTATCCGTCAAAAGCAGTTAGAGCTCCCGCAATACGCGTCTTCTCCTGCTGCTGCTGCTATGAGAGGGCAGCAGCAACATGAGCAGAATCAACAGCATCGTCATCACCACCAGCATCAGCAGGCATTGCTGCACCCTATGGACGGCGTGAGTACAGCGTACAATAGTGCTCCAGCAGCAGCAGCAGCGAATGATGCTGCAGTTTGCAGCAGCAACGAGAGCTGTGCAGATGCTTTCCCCCGTTGGCGACTCCCATCTTCTTTGCCGGCAGCTCCAGCGGCAGCAACATTCGCCACTTGTAGCAAAGGAGGAGTAGACCGCTTGCTGCGTGGTTCTTTAACCTCTGCTGCTCCTTCCCGTAGTAGTAGGCGGCAGCAGTGCAGGGCAAACAGACACAGACAACATCGGTTGGAGCCTTACCGAGAACTGGGGGGGCCCCCTAGGGGCCCCCCAGAGGCTTCGCAGTTTCTGCGAAATGCGCATACAGCTGAAGACGACTTGGCGTGGGCAATGGCGGTGCTTCCCAATCAGGGAGCTGAGGGCGTTCTCCCGCCTGCTGCGAGTGCTAATGCTGATCGCTTTAGCAGTGGAAGAAGCAGCTTTTGCAGCAGCAATAGCAGCAATAGCAGCAGCAGCAGCAGCAGCAGCAGCAGCAGCAGCAGCAGCAGCAGCAGAATCTTCAGCAGCCCGTGGTCAGAGGCGATGAATTTTTCGTCTGGATGGACTACAGCAGAGGGTAGCTGGATGGAAATCCAGGAGCAGCAGCAGAAGGAGCAGCAACAAGAGGAGCAGCAGCAAGAGGAGGAGCAGCAGCAATGGTGCCACTCGGAGCAGCACACGCGAGCAACGCAGCAACATCGGGTGCAGCCACTACATCAGCGGCAAGTGCTTCCGCAGCAGCAGCAGAAGCGGGGGGCTGAAAGCGCTGGCGCCAGTGGTGCAGAGCAGTATTCGGCAGAATCTCGAGAGCTGTACGAGAATCGGCAGCAGCAGCAGCAGCAGCAGCAGCAGCAGCATTTCCAGACTCAGCAGCATGAAGAGGACCGATGGTTTCTCCAGGAGCGGGGTGTTTCGCTGTGCAGCCGCAGTAAGCGGCAGCTGCATGATCGGAAGCAGCAGCTGCATCATCAGAAGCAGCAGCTGCATCGTCAGAAGCAGCATCTGCAGCAGAAGGCGGAGGAGCAGCAGCAGAAGGAGCAGTGCGACTGCTACGTTGAGGTGTCTCCTGTTGCAGTCAATCCCTTCCAGTACAGAGCAACGGAGGCGGCAGCAGCAGCAGCCAGAGCAGCGGCAGCAGCGACGGGAAGATCAAGCGGCATTTGTTTTGAGGCAGTTGCGTTGCATCCGTTCTCAAAGGACTGCAGCAACCCCCCCCCCTCTCGAGGGGGGGGAGGTGGGCTTGAGAATTTCTGTTGTAGGGAGGCGAGTTTGCCTAGGGGAGGTCGTTTCTGCCGCTGCTCGAGGGGCAGTAGACGACTGCAGCACAACAGGGCAGAGGCGGAGAGCGGTTGCAGCAGCTGCGAGAGCTGCGATGGTGGTGGCAAGAGCAGCGGCAGCAACAATGCCAACAGTGAGCGCTTGCATGCACCGAGGGGAAGGAATGTGCAGCAGCATTCTGCGACTGCAGCAGCAGCAGTTTCAGATGCCGTGGATTGCGGAACCCACTGCAGCAGCAGAATGGCGGGGGTGTATGGGGATGACTCCTGCAGCAGCAGCGAGATCAGTCCAAGGTGCTTGGGGACGATGTCTGTAGACGGTAGCTTCTGCGATAGCTTCAAGGGGGGGCGGGAGCTGCCTCTCTCTGCCTCTTCTACGACGGGAGCCGTGGATGCCAGTCGGTTGGAGAGGCGACGGAGGGGGAAGGAAAGAAGGCAGCAACGGCATAGAGCCAGAGTGCTGAAGCGTCTACTTGGCAGTACTATGGCGTCTCCAAGAGGGTGTGCGGAAGAAGACGGCGGCTGGAGTCGTTTGCAGTACGTAGACGGCTCTCAGCAGCAGCGGCAGGAGAAGGAGGAGGCGGCAGTCGTCAGTCGACAGGCGGATCGCGATCTTTTGTTGCTTTTGCAGCCAGAAGAGAGGCAGCAGCAGCAGCGGCGAATTTGGGGGAGGAGAAGGCACAGGCAGCTGGTTGCTGATTCGCAGTTTGTGGTTGCCGCTGAGGCTGAAGCAGATCTTGCGGAGGCAGCGACTCGGCTGGGGTTGCGCCCATGGAATGACGACGAGGCGCTGCGTGTGCCTCTTGCCCCCCTCGATGCGACGTCGTATGCTGCTGTTGCTGCTGTTGAAACGCATGCAGATGAGAAGAGGCCCTTAGTCGCTGCTGCAGCGCGCTGTAGCCATCACCACGTATTTCCTGCTGCTGCCTCAGCGTCTTCCGAGGATGATCCTCCAGAAATGCAGCGGAGATCTCGGCTGCCTCGTAGCGGAGGTTCAGAGGCTTGCCTTGACGGCAGCACACGACGAGCATCTGGGGTAGATGAACCGCTTCCCAGTGATTGGTACCACCATAGTCATAGTTCGCAACACAGCAGTAGATGCGGGTTGGCTCCTGCTGCTGCTTCTCTGTCACCTCGCGGTAGTGGCCCCTCGGCTGCTTCTTCGGCACCCTCTGTTTGCCCCTTGTCTTTCTGAGGGGAAGGACAAATCTGTATATATATATGTATATGTTGGTATTCGTGCAGAGCGCAGGGGGGAGGGATACAGGAGGGCTTTAAGTACAGATAAATGCCTAGATCGATACACAAACGATGGTGGTCGTACTCCCCTTAACTTGGTTCAGTCTACCGCTCAAGGAATGCTTGGCGATGCACGAGAGAGTCTACATGGGTATATGCATTTGTATGTGTATATGTGTACATGTAAATGTATGTATGTACATAATATACATGTAAATATACATATAAATATATATATATTAATATATACATATATATTTATGTATATATTAATATACACACGTACACACACATTTACACATATAGAGACATGATACGTAGATACATGAATGTAAATGTATGCATGCATATACATACATCTCTGCGTACAGACACATGCATGCATGTGTATACACACATATCTACGGCGACACATGGCTACATGTTTAAACATACCTACGTACGCGCATCCTCTCTTTAGAAAAAAAATATATATATGGGTGTATATACTCGTGTAGATAGATACTTTTTTGTGTCTTTGCGTGGCATGGTAATGTGTCGGCCTGGGGTGTAGACGTTCATGTTGGGCCTAATAGGGAGTAGTGGACAATGTAGTACGAAGAAGGTACTTATTCAGTGGGAAACGAAATGGCATGAAGGTCACCAAGGGGGGTTTATACACCGTCAGCCAAAATAAAGGGCTTTCTGTACATTCGTAGCAAGAGCAGTATCTGCTGGGAGACATCCCCTCAAAAGACACCCCTTCGTAACTGGGTACTGTGGAAGAGTGATGGATGGATGGATGACTCAAAGTGTAAGGCCTGCCGACTGCATGGCATCAGCCTCTTGCTGCATTCGACGGTGATACGCAGCTTATACATCCCTCGTTTGCTGCCGTTGTTAAGGCGCATGGCTTCTGAGCCGCCACAGAACTGTTCTCACCGCGTATCTGCCTGCCCCTCAGATATCGATTCGTGCACACACAGCTTGCATCCCTAGTTCAGACTGTAAGCACGCTTGCATGTGTCTCTCTCTGGAGATATCTATTCGTGCACACACAACTTGTATCCCTAGTTCAGACTGTAAGCACGCTTGCATGTGTCTCTCTCTCTGAGTGTGCCTATCTTTCCGTGCTGGCTGTTCCTGCCCCCCGATTTCTTCCCTTCTATCGTGCGTGGCTCGGACCAAGGCTTTCATACGGAGCGCGTGCTTTACTGATTGATTTTTGTGCTCCAAGTGCTGCTGCTTCGGCGGCAATGAGAAATTTTCCCAGCGTAGGAAGCTGCTGCGGCAGCTGCTGTAGCCTCTTTTGCGGAAGCAACGGCCTGACCTTTGTCTGCATGTGCTGAGAAATCGGAACGCTGCATGGAGCTCTAGCATGGTGTCGAGTGGGGGTGTGGCAGTAATCCTGGCTCTGCGTAGTTGGTGGTGCTTGTCTCTCCTGTACCGTAGCTAGTAGGCCGTTTGTCTGGTTTGCAGCTACTCTCTTTTGCGTCTGTGCGTGTATACCAAGAGAGCGGCTGCAGCAGCAGCCCCTGCAAGCTATTGGTGTCTGCGGCAAGAGCTCCAGGCGCCGTGAAGTGAGCCTCGCTACACATTCTCCCTGCTGTGCGTGTACGTCAAAGGTATGAATAGACTTGATTACAATTCGTTTGCACGGTTTTCTCTGGAGTGCTGAGGCGAGAGAGAAAACGGTCAAGGTGAACAAATCAAGGCAGAGAGAGACGAGGCAGACACTGCTGCTCCTTGGCCCCGGGGAAAAGCTTGCGAAAGCGTTGATGGAAATTGCCTTTTCGGCGCCAATTCCAGGAGCTAGGCATGTTCCTGCTGCTGCTGCTAGGAGCAGCACGGGTAGTTTTGCCGCAGCAACTGCAGCGGCGGGGTAAATAATCACCTTTGCCCGAATGCAGGGGCCTCGCCGCAACGAGACAGCAGTTGGTTTATGCAAAGCCGCATTCTTACAGAGATATTCGGCCGGATACAGAAAGCGTCTGAGCGACTGCACGCACACAGGAAAGTTTGTTGCGCGACTACAGAGGCATCTATAGGAGATATATAACGTTGCTTTCCTGCATGAAGTAGCGTCGAAATGCAAATGTGTGTATGTACGCGCTTACACGCTCACACACGTACGAGGAAAATGGGAAAATATGAGTGCACGGACGGATAGATGCGCATGCATGCCTCTGCCATGTGAATCTGGGAAATGTTTACGTGCCCGTGTGTGCGCGCAACTTTGTTGTGAGACAATTTTTCTGAAGGAGCGTAGCTGTGTCTCCCTTTTAACTATGCGTATCCATCCCGTATATACACAAGTATATCTGCGTATACGCCTTCTTATGTACGTTTTAAGCTGGCTTCTGCGAGAGAGGTCTTCTTTTCTGCAGCCAAATGGATTAGATCTCGCCTTCTAAAGGCCGATTAAGTGCCGAAGATCCTAGATTTCAACGGGCAGTCGTGTATTTTGCACTCCGAGAGCCCTATCACACAGACCCTCTCAAGGGAAGAACACCTACCGCCGTGCGCACCACTGGTGTACCCCCTTAGAAAGTGCTCTGACGGCGGAGCGAAGGCAGTGGAGGAGTAAGTTTCTCATTCAATTCGTTGGAGTATCTTGCGACGGCCCTGAGCAGCGATCTCAGAGATACAGCACACGAGATGGAGAGAGCACAAGCATTTTTGCGACTGCCCGCCACCTCTTTTGAGGCTATATATATATATATCTTGAGGACTGCACTGCTGTAGTTAGTAGTAGTTGGAATTCGAGATCGGAAGCTTCGGGAAGAGGAAAAGGAGGGGAAGAGGAGGCCTGCTGCATTGGCTGGGGTTCTGTAGAGTGTGGGGTTTACAAGCGCAGGGAGTTTGTGGACGCGCGGATGCAGCCAGGATGATCGTGACTTTTCCGATGGGTTGCGCACACAACGATCTGCAACAGTCCCCCAAATCAAACAACAGCGAAACAGAGCAACTCCCGCGAGCCGCCAGCTGGCGATCCACATGTCTAGCCACTTCCGCACACACTGTGGCACCTGTCCAGTGTTGGCCTCTCTGCCTCTGATCTCGGTACTTCTGCTTTTCTGTTTTTCTATTGAGAAATGTTTGGCAGAGGGCGAGCACGGCATGCGGTTGGGGTGTCTTGGGCTACCTTGAGGGCATTCGCATCCGTTGCGTCTTCACGGATCGTGACAGTAGGGGCCTGATCAGTCTTCCACTCCCCTGGGCGTCTCCAGCAGTACTCTTCAAGCAGCGCTTGCAGCTCCTGGAGCAAGCGCAGAGCAACACGGCGTTGAAGGAATTCGACGCTACGGCGTGGGCTTCAAGCGGCACGACCCTCAACACAAATCAGTGAAGGCGTTTCACAAGCTTCCCCCTGCCCCCTCTTGTGTTCCCCACTGTCCATCGAATAAGATGCGCATTGGAGAAACGGGGTCGTGGAGAAGGCAAAGAGCAGTACTTTTGACACGTAGTGAAACCCCCAAGTGTGCCTCAAGGTCGAAAGAACTGGGGTTGCTGCGTACTTGAAGGATTTCTGGCTGGGCATGTTCTTTGCGAACAAAGAGCTCTAGCTGCACTTTGGCATGGGGGGGCCTCCTGCTGTCATTGGAAATAGCCTTGTGCATCAGGAGTCTGACGGGAACCTCCACCTGTTTGCGCAGCGGTATTAAGGCAGCAGCAGCAGCAGCCACAGCTCGTGGCGAGCCATCGTGAGAGGCGCATGGCACGCCGGCTTGCGGCTTTCAGAAAGCACCATGCTGCCCGAGCTGTCGCGTAGCCTTTCACGAAAAGCCAGAGAAGAGAGGGGCAAAAGCCTCCATCAAACGGCACGAGAGGGCGACGGGGAAAGGGAGTGGTGGCACGTGCAGACGTAGAACAGGCACACAAACAGACAGGGATACCGCATGAGCTCACCTCAGCGCCATCTTCGCCAATCTCAAAGGAGCACGTGTGGAGATCTGCGACGACACATCTGGCCTTGTTCAGCTCCAGTACCCCCGAGCTTCTGAGTTCTGTGGCAGTGCTGCCAGAAGCAGCAGCAGCAGACAGGGCTGCCGCCGACTGTATCGATGACACCCCAGCAAGAGTCGCCTTAGGAATAGACAGTCCACCTGCAGTATCGAACGCAGCCGTACGCGGCTCTTTGATTGACACGAGATCTCCCACGTCAAAAGGATGCACAAAGCCCATATAGTGCGCTTCCTGCCAGAGTTCCTTGAGCCGTCCGCCTGGACAGAACGCAAACCAGACACATGCATCAACCCTCAAATACTGTTTCAGCAATCTACGTCACTAGCTCCCACGAGAGGGAGACAGACAAAGAGAGCATGCAGCAGTAGCAGCGCCGCTCTTCAAACCTCTGCCCCCCGGCAACGTGAGTTACACTGCTCATTGGTGTCGTAAAAAAGGAGAAGCACGCCGCGCATCACTGCCGGCGACAAGTATGCAAAAGCACGTGACACAGCCCCTGTATCTGCAATTTTTAAATGCAAAGGAGCAGAGCTGAGGTTCATGGTCCGCTCAAAATTTTCGCCACTCGCTAACATAAGCCCTGACTGGACGCCTGCTCTTCACTGCAAGCTTTGTGCAGGGGTTTTGATGCGTGCTTGTGGGGAGTGGTGCCATTGCAGCACAGGAGGCAGAAATTTTGAACATTGCAGCAGAATTGACCGCAGCTAAATGAAACAGTTGAGAGGGGCAGTCCTCGATGGGAGAATTTTAAGTCCACCTGCAAGCTCACTTGAAATCGCCACACCCACAAGAAGGAGGCCTCCTACTCCCAACGCCCCCCACTGCAGGAAGTATATCTGCGATAGCGCAAGTGCCACTAGCAAGCCGAGGGGAGCAGAGAGAGCTCGTATTGCGCGGCTTGTCTTGTGAACTATGGTTTCATTCAGCTGCACACCGAACCAACCACACGTAATTGAAGGCTTCCTCAGATCAAGCCTTTGAATGCACTGCCTGCGCATACATGAGTGTTTGCATCTAAGCCTCCCTGGACGTAAAACTCCAAGCTTGTCGTGGGAACTGCGCAATACAGAGTGCCCTGTGGTCAGCTCAAGGGTTCGCCTTGAGCTTCCGGAAGGAGCTGACTGCGCGTCTCCTCTTCACTGCAATATTTGCCCGAATGGTTTATTACACGTGCCTTTGCTGCGTGGCGCAGCTTCAGCTGATCTCGGTAGGCATCCATCAGGCCCAAGACAAACTCGCCTCGGGTTATGTACTCGGGGTCTGTGAGACAGTGGCAAAAGACATTTAGCGAGCTGCTTAGGCAGACAGCCAAATTCCAGCTGGCTCGCTTATTACTCATATCGGGTCCGGTGCGTGTAGTGCTTTCAGTGCAAGTGGACAGGAGGTTGAATCTGGAGAGGAGCAGCTCGCCTTTGGAGCGACTAGGGTAGTTGAGTCATAATAGAAGGAGAGGACAAAAAGGAGAGTCCAAAAGCAGCGCATGCACTGATGGCGCAGCAAAGGCATCTGTCCTTCGGAGAAAGGGGCCTATGAGGACTGGAAATGTGTCATTCAAGGTGGAGAAAGGCCTCTTAGACTGTACGCAGTGTGCGTGTTAAGTGTTAGCGGAAAGAACTTTGTGCGAGAAGCCCCCGTGAGCGGTTTATGCCAATGCAAGTCGCATTCTGAGAAGGGGCAAGGTGTGCAGCCCTCGCCAACCTACTGGCTCTCTCGAAGGAGCTGAAAAAAAGGGTGGCATCGTCATGGCGCAGGAAGTACAGCAGGTGATCGAGTTTAAGTGCAGCTCGCCGTGGAAAAGAACGCTCGCGCTGTGAGTCTGCCGCCGTTGGAGCACCGACTGCAGAACTGTGGGATGTCATGGCACCTCGCCAGGAGGGGGGTTCGACAGTAAAGCGTCTCAAGGGCCCTGAACGCTGCACAGCAGAGGAAGGGTGGCAAGAGGTTTTAAAAGGATGAATGACGACGCGTGCAAGCTTGCAACCCACCAACCAAGGGATCGAGGCAGAGGAAGCCAGAGCAGCAGACGCGGCTGCAGCAGTAAGGACGCGTGGAAGCAGCAGCAAAAAGCAGCAAAACTATGGGGGGTCAAAACAGCAGCTGTACGGGCCGCCTCGTGCATCCAGTGGGCACACCTGGTGATACACTTCTGCGACAAAGTGTTTTGCACAAGAGTGCTGTTTCTGCTGCTGCGCATCGAGCACGCCGGATGCACCGGGTGTCGCTGGTGGAAGAAGGGCTGTGGTGCCTTCAGCAGCAGGATTTTCGAGATCGTTGTGCTCCCCGTCTTCAGGCGTCGAGCTTTCAATGTTGCATCTGCATGCAGCAGTCGCATGGCAGCCCCAGTTGCAGGAGCTGCTGCTCCTGACGGTGCAGCTGCCGCGACACCT
This sequence comes from Cyclospora cayetanensis, assembly GCF_002999335.1. Taxonomy (NCBI): domain Eukaryota; phylum Apicomplexa; class Conoidasida; order Eucoccidiorida; family Eimeriidae; genus Cyclospora; species Cyclospora cayetanensis. The sequence goes on along the minus strand of NW_020312199.1, from coordinate 14,203 downwards.
GCGCCTCCTGCTGCGGGGAACTCTCGAGACTGCAGCGAAGTGACTCCGCGCATCAGCAAAGAGGCTGCTGCTGATGCTTTGTTGCACGTCTGGCGCCACCCTTTGCAGCCGCTGCTGCTGGTGCTGCGGCAAGCTCTCCGCCATATTCATGTCGCTAGAAGTCGCGCCATAGACTTCTCCCACGTGTCTCTCCAGCGCAGTTGCCGAGGTGCTGCTGCTGCTGCGCAAGAGAGCCTCAGAGGCCACCTGCTCTGAGGCTCTAGAAAACGCCGGCTCAGATGCAGTGGACCATCTTGGAAAGGAAGTCGGGAGGAGACTCTCATGAGCCCTCCCCGAATCCGCGACAGCAAGGCCAGCGCTCTCAAGCTTTTCCGGGTTGAACGTGAAGAGGCGAGAGGAGGTCGTGCTGCTGCTGGCAGTCCGATTGGGAGTTGCGTCTCTGCTGCTGCTGCGAAACCAAACGGGGTGCACTGCGTTGTAGGTTGCTGCAGCGCTCATGGGAGGCGCTGAAGACGAGGTGGCAGACGGCAGCACGGGGGGACCAGGTGACATAGAGGCCCTTGCTGTGTCTTCGCCGGCTGTGCGAAAGAGGGCGGCTGCTGTTGGCAGAGCGAAATAATTTGAGCTCCCCGTGCGATCGCTGCTGGGAGCCACAGAAACTCCGCTGTTGGTCCAGGCTCCTCCTGTGGAGGAGAGGCCGTGCAGCTGCTGCTGTTGTTGCTGCTGCTGCTGAAGACGTGCGTGCTGTTGCTGTTGTTGCTGCTGCTGCTGAAGACGTGCCTGCTGTTGCTGTTGTTGTTGCTGCTGCTGAAGCCGTGCCTGCTGCATTCGCAGGTGCTCCTGTTGCTGCTGCAACTCCTGAAGCAGTAGCTGGCCTTCCGCTATTCCCTGTAGCTGAGATCCCATGGATGCTTCGGTTGTTTGGAACGCTTGGGTAGAAGACGTGCCTGATGTCTCCTGGGAGCTTGCGAGTGGCTGCAGATCGCGTTGCGGGGGCGGCTGTTGCAGATGGTGGTAGTGCTGCTGCTGCTGCTGCTGCTGCTGCATTGTTTGCGTAAGTTCCCCGTACGAGCTTGTCGGGGGATCGAGACTCCGCCAGGCTGTCCGTTCTTGTCTGTGCGCTCCGTCGTGGCTTGCGAAAGCCTCTGTAAACATCCCCGTGTTGACGTCAGATAGTCGCGGAGCCGGTGAGGCTGCAGAAAACTGCGGTGTAGGAGGCGTCAGCTCTGGTCCAGCGCTATCTGCAGGCCATGCAGGGAGCCGCTCAGGCTCTCTGTGCTGAGAATGCCAGCTGCTGAGAGCTTCCGACTGCATCTGCGGGTAGCGTCCAGTGTCGCTTCGGCTGCTGTTGCTTCTATAGTGTCGCGTGTCTGAGCGCAACCACTCCCCCAATTCTTGGGCGCTCCAGCTCGTGAGTTCATCCTGAGGAGGGCCTCCTGAGACGGTGAGAGTACGGCGGCTTTCCCCCAGGGAGGCACTGAGGGGGCCCCCCCCCGCCGCTCTCCTTGGCGAGCCACCCCGACTCCAGACTCCAGGAGCAGTTCTCTCCCCCGCTCCCCCCCCTTGGGAGCTTCTGGAATGCGGACTGGCGAAAGGCTGCTGGGAGACGGCGGCGTCTCTGCTCAGAATGCCGTTCGTAGACGCTGCGGGAGTCAGCAGCACAGAGGCCTGCTCTGGTTTCTTCAAAAAACTGTGCTGCTGTACGGGCAGGTCCCATTGTGTTTCCTTCGACTGGTGGAAGAACCAGTGGAAGTTCAGCAGCTCTTGAAAGAGCTGCGCACCGTGCAGCAAAACATCCGACGGCGAATGCAGTTGCTGAGCCTCTCCCCGCACGACCACTTGGGCTTTTGCCACCACAAGGAACTGCAACATCTGCAAGGCTCCCGCTGCCGATACTTCGGCGATCTCTAGACTTGCGGGTACTGCGCTCCCCCCCCCGTTGCTGTAGCTGAGCAGCGCTGAGCTCAAAGTCGCTGAGTCCTCTAGACTGGTCGGTGTCGCTGCAGCTGAAGAGATGGTGACGGTGCCAAGGGGAGCAGCAGACTTCCAGGCGCCTCCAGGAGCCTCCCGCGTATACTCTGGAGCAGCGACGAATCGTCTGCAGCTACCAGAGCAGTCGTGGGAAGCAAGCGCCGTATCCTGCTGTCTGCTGGTTCCCCCACAAGAGCCTTTGTGCATCCTTAGGGCGCTGACTGCTTGCATGCGAACAACGGCGCGGCTCCGCGGGTGCCTCGGTGGAAAGCTAACAGCGTTTCCAACCATGCCGTTACAGCAGCTGTAACGGCTTCTGTCGCCTTCCCTTACGCGCTCTGAGGGACTGTGGGGAGGCTTGTGGTAGCGCGTTCTCTTGAGCGGCTCTGCCCTCGCAGTCCTAACAAGATTACCTGAAGGCGCGTAGTGCGCTGCATGGCAACTACAGGGACTGCTGCCGCTGCTGCAGCTGGTACTTGACGCCTGCAGGCTTCCACGTGTGTCTAGCCCGTGAGCGTTGCGGAAGCTCCCCTCATGCTTTTCTAGAGACACTGTGGAAGCGTATTCTGCTGCTGAATGTGGGCTTGATTCTGCTCGAGGGGGCTTCAAAGGCAGGGAAAAGCTGGAGAAACTTCTGCTTCCCTTCCGACGACATGTGGGGCTTCCCACGCCGCGGCACGCTGCCCACGCGGCCTTACCTGTGCCTTCGTGGAGACAGCTCAGACAGCAGCAGCTGCTGCTGCTGTCGGAGACACTGCTGATACTTTGGCGGAAATGCCACCGGCACTGGGGGGCTGGGGGAAGGCTTAGGCTGTTTTGGTCCTTTTTTCGCTGCTCGGAGAGTCCACGAAGTGGTGCCTCGTAGTTCATAAGGACGCTTTCTCCGGAGATCGGCTCACCGCAGCAGCTGCATGACGCTTTCCACCCGTTCCGTTTGTTGGAGAGGCTCTTGCTGCCATAGCTGCCACAGCTGCTGCCACAGCTGCTGCCACAGCTGCTGCCACAGCTGCTGCCACAGCTGCTGCCACAGCTGCTGCTATCGCTGCTGCTATCGGTGCGCTCCATGGGAGAAGAGGAAGAAGGGCAGGATTGTTTGAGGGCGTTATGAATTCCCTCATGCTGCCACGCAGGAGCTGAGGACTGCAAAGGATGGGCAACATCGCTTAGAGCCTTTGAGGTTGCGGTGTATTGCAGCGGCGGTTGCTCTTGTTGCTGTCTAGCTTCGAGGGAGTGCGGAACTGTGGGCATTATGAATGCAGTTCTGTTGTTTTTCAGTTTTTCTGTAAGGGCCTGCTGCTCCTGCCGCCAGTGCTGCAGGAGCTTGTTGAGCAGACTGCTCGACGTCGAACCCAGGTAGCTCCACTGTCCAGCCAAAGGCCCTCCTTTGCCGCCCCCATTGACTGTGTCTTCCACCGGCATGGGCTGCATCACCACAGGCTGCTGCTGCTGCTGATTCGGGGGAGTGCTGCTGCCTTGCTGCAGCAGCCCGTTTGGCGAGGGTGGCAGCATTGCAAGGGGCGACGCCACACCTGGCAGAGGAAGAGGGCCCCAGTTGTTTTCTCCCGCCGAAAGCGGAATGTGCACGTGCGGCTGCACACTTGGGTAGCTCTGCTGCATCGCTGGCGCCGCACTGTCTTTACAGGCGCTTGCTGCACCTCTGGCGTTTGCAGATGCGTTGACGTCATCCCCCAGCAGCCCAGGGGCATAGTCAAACGTGAAGGCGGCAAAAGGGGGTGGCGGGAAAAGAGGGGCTTCCGGCTTGAGCTTCTTGAGTTCGTTCATTTCCTCCTTGTAACTCTTGAGGCGTCTCTGCGTTGATGGTGGCACTCCCCTGCGGGAGTTTACAAACAAGGCGGTGCCCCCTCCAGACAGCACATTGAGCCTCCGAAAAGCACAAATTCGAAGACAGGCTGACGCTATCTGAGAGGAGCGCGAGGCGGCCAGTCGAAGGCGCAGCCATCCAATCACTATATTACGCAGTGTCGCCTGATGCACACGTCAAATGCAAGGCGGTGATTGACACAAGCTGAGGTCTGAAACGCAGCACGCAAAGAGCCTTCGCGATTTCGAGGACGGCGAGTGTGTCTGTGCACCTTGGGGGCTGTAATATTTGGGAAACGAAAGGACTTATTAAAGAAAATCCGACCCTTAGTTTAAAGGCTAAGCTTTCGTTCCCTTATGCTGGGATTAGCTTTGGCAGGATAGACACGGCTCGTGGAATATGGCTCTCTCTCAGCTTCGGGTCCACGCTTTAGGCCCTACTATCACGGGATCTAGGAGCTAGGGCATGTGTGTAACCTCTGCAGCAAAGATGCTTGCAAGTTGCAGAAGGAAGGCGACCCATCTCGCCGCCGTCTCTTCTCCCGGGGAGAGGAGGCCTTTATACTTTGTCACGAAGAGGAGCTGACACAACCCCCATGCTGCGAAGCAGCCAATGAAGAGGGATAATCCGGGGTGCACTGCAGCCGCACGGAGACAAAGCGACGTCTGCGCACGCATGCTGAGAGCACTGCACATGATTACTGGGGTACCTCGCTCCCCAGGAACTGCATGGCGTCGCCACATTGCCGACATCACTAAAAACGCCCTGCCCCTTTCCCCCCTTTTCTCTCTCCCCCCCCAACAGCAGCACTTCCGCCAACTGCGCTCTTGGACGCTTCGGGGGGACAGAACAACAGGAGGATGTAGCAGCAGAGACAACACGGAAGAAGGATGCTCAATGCGAAGCGGGGAATGAGCATAAAGGGGGTGGAGAAGGGGGTAGGAAAGCGTAGAAAGCAGAGTTTTCTAGCAATCCCAGGCACAAAGAGGAAACGTCGGGCTTTGTGCGCCTCTTCTGTGCAACGCGTTCCATTGCTTTTAGCCCCTCTGTGATTGCCTCTCTGCGTCGGCTAGCTAGCTCCCTCCCTCCGTTTATCCCCCCTCAGGTGTATTTGCCGTCGCCTCACGCCCTTCCCGTGGGGTTGCCTTACAGGCCTTAGTCCACGCGGCAAGAGGCGGCGCATAGGCAGCGCTTTTTTGAGCCTTTGACCTACACACCGAGCTCCCCACTTCCCCAGCACCCCACGGTACCACGAGCACACAAAGGCAGAAACAGCTGAAGGCGATCCAGCGGACGCTCCAGTGCGAAGCCTCTGGGCCCCCGAAGCATAAGTGCCACAATAGCCAGCCAACAGCAGCCAGCAGCGCAACAACCCTGCGCGTGCAACAAACAACACACGTTAGAGAGCAGAGACGCACATCCAACACGTGCAGCAGCACAGCCACGGAGGATCAATAGGAACCCCCAAGCATAAGGACGCAGATGCAGAAAAAAGCCCACAACCATGCACACACACACACACACACACACACACACACACACGTGTCTTATTTTTCACCGTGGCCTACTGATGCAGCTAGCCACGCAAAATAGTAGCAAAGCCATCAGTCTGGGAGCAGAAATGCGAAAAAAAGCCGCCAGGCAACACCAGAGCGGCACACGGCTCGTGCAGTGGCATGTGCCAAAACGAGGCCTACCAGAGAGCAGCCATTAGCCACTTGGCGGTGCAGCGCAGTCGTCTTTTTCTGGGAGTAGTCGAGAAGGCAGCAGCCAAGCTTTCGGGGACTAAGCGCCACTCCAGCATTCGCAGAGAGGCGTGAGGATCGGCGATAGGCTTCCGGCAGTCGCACAGCTCCTCTGGAAGTGGCGGAGGAAGCACATGCACAAGTTGGGCAAGACGTGCTGTCTGGCTTGCCAGAGTGCGTGTTTGTCGACAGACTTACGCGCATGGGTAGGCAGGGTTTGTTTTTCTGTCGCGTTTCACCCCGGAAAAAGGCCCTTGTATGGAAGGAGCACGACCTTTGGGATCAAGGGCGGGAGCGCGAAGCATGCCAAACTGTTGATCAAGTCTTTTTCGAAAAAACCGTATATACCTATAGAGCTATGTATACATATATACACGCTAAAGGGCACATTTAGCGGCGTTTGCTGGGTGCGTGCTTTGTGAACCTCACCGTCCTGCAGAGCCCACGCAATCTCTCCCCCCGTCTCTGTCTCGCCGAGTCTCTTCTTGGTTTTGCTCGCAGCCGCGTCCACAGCAGCAGCGGAAGCCTGAAGCTTCAGGAGGCTGGCTGGATCACGGGGAGGCGCAGCAAACACGACATGCAATTTGTTGTTGGGAGAGCTGCGCCTTTCGGCGTCAAGCGATGAGACAGCGGCGCGGGCCGCTGCCACAATCGAGTCTGCAGCAGCGAGTGCAGCAAGGGTGTGCTCCTGTATGTAGGTTCGCTGCTCATTAGCCTGCTGCTGCTGCTGCATCAAGCTGGCGTGCTGGAATTCCAGATGCTGCTGCTGCAGCCGGGTTGCAGCCTCGAGAGCCCCCGTCATCTGCTTGTGCTGCCGTTCTTGCTGCTGCTGCAATAGATCCCGCTGCTGCGAGACGAGTGCTTCCTGTCTCTCCAGTTGCTGCTGCCTCACCTGTATGGCAGTGGCATACTGCTGCTGCAGAGCCTCCTGCTGCTGCTTCTGCTCCTGCTGCTCAGCAATGTGTTGGGAAATGGCGCATACCTGGTCAGCGATGCTGTCGAGTGCAGCGGCGGCAGCAGCAGCCGCAGGCGCCTTGAAGTCGCTGCTGCTGCTGAGAAGAGACAGCTGAGAGGCTTGCTGTCTCCTGAGGGGGGGGTCTGCTGACGGGTAAAAGCTATCTGCAACTCCAGACGCTAAGCGGCCTCCCCTTGGAGGCTGCTGAAAGGCGCCTTGCGGCTGCGGGGGCTGCCGCTTTCTTTCGCGATGCGTCGCAGAGTCGTCCTCCTCCCCCGCAGCGGCCGCCTGTATGTACAGCTGCTGCGTGAACGAGGACGGCTCCTCTACGTGCTGGTGGGGTGGCGCAGGTTCCGACGCATAGGGCTCGCCTTCTCCTTCCGCTAGCAAGTGCTGCTGCTGGAGCAGCTGCGACGTGGAAGCGTGCTGCTGCTGCTGCTGCTGGTGCTGCTGCTGGCGTATGAGCTCCAGCTGTATCCGCCGCAGTTGCTCTTCCTCCCTCACGCGTCGGATCTCCTCCTGCAGCTCCTGCGCTCGCTCCCGATAGAGTTCTCTCTTTTGCGCCTCGCCTTGCGCCACGTAGTGCTGGAGCAGGGGTCCATACAGCTGCTGGCCTCTAGCTCGGAGATGCTGCTGCAGAGGATCGGAGCGCAACGGCGACAGTGTCTCCTGCCGCAACGGCACACTCTGTCCTCCAGCCCAAGGCGGCTGCGGGGGATGCGGTGGAGGGCGATGCTGCTGCTGGAGCTGATTCTGCTGATTCTGCTGATTCTGCTGATTCTGCAGCAGCGTACCCGCCAGGAGATTTGGACGGGAGGAACGACGGGGGGGCCTGCCGATAGAATGCTTTCGAAGCTGCTGCGGCTGCTGCTGCTGAGGCGGCTGTGGAGTCTGCCTCGCAGGGGATGTCACGGCATGCAGGTTCGCCAGCGCTTGCTGCGCTAAGGCTTCGGCTTGCTCGGCAACTGCTGCAGCAGCTTCTGCGTCTGCAGCAGCCGCTTCTGCTGCCTGCTCGTGAGCTTGGAGGGCAGGACCTACCTGAGCGGCTGCAGTGGCTGCTGCTCTGCGGGAGCCTTCTGCCGCCGTCACAGCAACTGTCGCCTCGATTTCTGCTGCAGCCTCTGCAGCGACCGCAGCTGCCGTCTGCGCTGTCGCTGCATCGTGCTGCGCCTGCTGAGCTGCGAGCTCGCCGTCTTCTAGCGCCGCTGCAGCCGCCGCCGCAGCAGCAGCAGCAGCTGCAGCACTTTCCTCAGAAGCCTCCGCCGCCCTTACAGCGGCTGCTGTGCGCGTGGAAGCTGCGCGCAGAGGGGTTCCCCCCCCCAGACTCTGCTGCCTTGCTAGCGCCTGCTGCTGTTGCTGCGCGTGCTGCGCGTGCTGCAGTAACAGCCGCTGCTGCACTTGCTGGTGCTGCCGTTCTTGCGTTTGCCGCTGCAGCTCCTGCTGCTGCAGCAACAGCTTGCGCTGCTGCTCTTCGTACTGCAGCCGCTGCGCGTGCAGGCGCTGCAGCAGCTCCTCCTGCTGCTGCTGCAGCTCCTGCTGCTGCTGCAGCAGCTCCTCCTGCTGCGGGAGCCTGGTGTCGTATGGCAGCGCGAAGGGGGGCAGCTGAGCGGGAGGCGTTCCTTGATGCGGCTCTCGGAGGTGGAAGCCTTGCCGATGCGCCTGCATGCGAGACTCAATCGGCAAGGGTGCTAGTCTCGACATAGCGGTATGGGCTAGAAGGTGCTGAGTGTCTCCTGTGGCTTGCGCATACTGTAAGTGACCGCTAGACTCCCCTGCAAGCGCTTCGAGGGCTTGCTGCACCTGCGTCGGAGACGCCGAAGCTCCAGCATCCGAGAGAGCGGCCGAGTATTCAGCCGCTTCCCCGGATGCAAAGGCAGCAGCAGCGGCGTCTTCCTCTTCTGGCGCAGCAGCACTAGACAGCCAAGGAACAAAAAATTGAGGCCCTTGGCTTTGAAACTGTGCAGGGGTGTGCCCAGCAAACATCTCCAGAGGCTCTCTGTCTGAACTAAGCGTTTCTGCATCGACCTCCTCTACCAAGGAGTAAACTTCCGGCGGCTCTACTGCTGCTGCTGCTGCGCCTGCTCTTGCCGCTGTTGCCGCCTCGCGTGTTTCTGCCGCGTAAGACAATATCTCTGCAGCGCTTGGTCCAGGGAGTCGAGGCGCCTGAGGACTGCTGTAGAAGAAATCGTTAGGGTCACTCCCGAAGTAGGAGCTCCCTAGAGGCAGCCGCTGCGGCTGCAGCTGCAAGGCTGCTGTCTCTGCGTCGGCGGTGCCGCCTTCTGTGGGTGTGGTCTGTGCAGCAGAGGGCAGCCTTGGAAGAACGGCTTCTAGGGGGGACGAAGCGTATTCAGGAAGCTGCGTATACTGCGGCGAGCTCCTTCCAGGTTCTGGGTGCTTCTTATGGAGCAGCAGGGGGTATCGCGGCTGCGAGTTTGGAGAGCCTATGGAAGCGAAGTCAGAAGCAGCCTCTTTTCCAGGCTGTATGGGATCACCAAAATCCGAAATCGACGACTGCGCTTCCCCCAGAGGCAGCGCAGCCGTAGAGGGGTGCACGGCGTGCACTGCTGGAGGATGCCCTTCCACTAGGCTGGAGGAGGGAGGGCGTCTGAGGATTTGCGTGGTCAAGCTTTCTGAGAGGCGCTGTTGCAGCCTGTTGCTGACGGGGGGTGTGAGGCTGGAGGAGGCCTCATATGCACTGGGGAGGCTGTGGTGGTACTCTTCCCCTTCAAGCTCCATTCGACCCCGCTGCTAGGGGTGCTCTGCTGCGGAGACGGCCTTTCCCGCGGCTTCAGCTGCGGCATTCATCAGTGTGCAGCAGGTTCTTGCTCGCTTGCTCTCGCTCTCTCTCTAGGAGGGCGGGGGTGGCAGAACTTACTTTGCGTCGCATGCGGAAAAGCCGAAAAAAACAGAAGCAAGCAGTCTGAGATTCAGTGCGTTTTTAAAAGTCTCAGCCGCGGAAAAACAGCGAGAAATCCTGAGAAGCGAAGAAGCCGGGCAGCGCCGGTTAGCCCTCGCCGCGGTCTGCAGATCGCGGCAAAATACGCTTCCCCCTGCGAAACATGCATGCATATATATGCATTTTTTGGTGTTACTACAATTGCATGTGCGTTAAACGAGGATTTGCAGCCGCTTATGCAGCAAAAAAAGTGTATCAACACCAGCAGCTGCTGCCCCCCGCCGCGAGATCTCAAGGCCCGAGACACTCGTGCAGACAGACGACACCCTCCAGAGAGCACCGACGGAAAATCCGGGTATGACTGCTGCCTTCAGAGGCGCATTTGCGGTCACCATGGCTTTGAAATTGCGAAAGAATAGCTATTATTTGCTGGATTCTTCTGCATTTGCGTCCTTGAATCCGATAAAACACAATGAAGGCGACGGGTCTAGGCGGGAGAAGCGGGGTAACGGCCCCCCATGTACGACCGAAACTTTTGTTGCACACCCATCTCGTAGGATGCTGCTGTCAGGGCAAGCGACAAATCATGCCCAACACATCTAAAAAAGCTTCAATTTGCGATTTTTCGCTTCTTGGAAACGGAAAAATGCCCCCCGTTGCGCAGTTCCTTGGGGCGGGTAGTACTGGGCCTCGGTGCGCGTGCGAGACGGACACTCTGTCTCTCCAGAGAAACAAAAGCCGTCGTTGCGGCATCCAGAACCTCAAGCCTCTACGAAGGACATGCCTAGATACCCTCTTTCTATATGTTTCCATACATTCTGTAGGTGCACAGTGGTGCCGTGAGCTTCCCTCCCCCGTTGCTTCCCCTAGGCACTCCTGCACAGTTTCCGCAACACCCTTCCGTTCTTCTCCTCTTCCCCTAAACCGGCTCTGCCTCTCCCTCCTGATTTATATATATATATATACATATATATATATACACTCCCTGTCCTAACCTGCCGCTTCCTTTACTGCTAATCTCCGTGTTTACTGGCTCCGCTCCCCCCCTCCCTTGTGCGCCTCTCCAGGGAGAGACAGACACCAAAATAAAGCCCCAAAGCAGAGGCCTTGGTGGTTCTTAACGACCCCGCCAGACGCTCGACGGAGACGTCCAAAACGCATGGCGGGTTATACAGCTAAGGTTCCGTTTCTTCCCTAACAAACTGCCGCGGAAGCAGCAGCACATCCACCCTAAATGGTCCCACGACGCAATCCACGAGCAGCAGAGGCCCCTTGGATGCCTCACTCATCACAACAGCTCCTTGCCCTTGATGGCCAAGAGCAAAGGCAACTCGCTTTTTAACACTTCGCAAGGTTACTGTCTCCTGTGCGCTTCCGCCAGCCGCCCCAAGTGTCGGTAACAAGGGGGCTGCTGCGGCTCCCGTTGCTCCCGAGACACGAGTGCTGCTACTGTTGCTGCTATTGTTGCTGCTATTGTTGCCGCTATTGCTACTGCTATTGTTGCCGCTATTGCTACTGCTATTGTTGCCGCTATTGCTGCTCGTAGAAAGAGGCAGCAGACGCTCACCCTGCGCGTTGAAGAGCAAAGGAGGCGGCACTGGGGAGACAGGTGGGGGCGTAGCATCTCCTCCAATCCTTTGTTCAGGGACTGAAGCCTCTTCCCCTTCTCCCTCGATTGAGCCTGTATAAATAGAAAAAAAAATCCATGTCAGCAGAGCAGGGGCACGCCTCACCATTACCGCACATGTCCAGAGAGTGTGTCACGTTTCAGCAGATGCGAGGGGCAGCACCCTCGAGAGCGTCTCGCATTTAGAAAAAAGACAGAACACAAAAGAGCTGCTTTAGCCGAAACGAATGTGGCGAGCTAGCTGCGGCATACGCCTTGGAGCAGAAACAACTACGGCCTGCCAGGGAGGTGGCACACTGTATGTAACACAACACCGCTCGAGAAAGCTGTCCAAAACAGATAATATACATATATATATAATCGCATCCCTCGACTCTTCAAATGCTCCACTCTTCCCCGTTCCTTCCTCCTTCCTCCCCCCTCCCCTTCCACGCCTGCCAGACAGAACCCGCTGTCGTTCGACCGCCACGAGCTGTCATTCATGAGTAAGTGGATCTGCAGAAGCAGAGAGAGAAAAGTGGCAAGGAGCACCTGCGTCGTCTTACCATAGCGATTTTGAGCTTCCCTTATCCCGCCGGCTTGTTGCTTCTGTGCCTCGGAGATCCTCTTCAAAGCCTCAGCAGTTCCTCGCGTTTCTTCGCACAAGACTGCAAGGGCCGTCCAATCGGCTCCAGCACAGACGCTAAAGATCTCAGCAGCACACGCTGACACCCTACGCGCGTCTGCTGCTGGACTCCTTCCTTTTGATGCGCCCTCGGAAAACTTCTCGAAAGCATCTTCCGAAAGGTGCCGACGGCTGTGCGTAGGAACCTCAAGCAACGGCAGAGACCCCCTCTCCCCCTTGACTGGAGGAAGCCGTAAAAAAAACAAGGGAGGCTGCCGCCGCTCCTGCTGCTGTTGCTCCTGCTGCTGTTGCTGAAAGCTGGAGAAACGTTGCTCTTCCTGCTGCTGCTGCATGAGATCCAGATGCGGGAGAAAGACACCCGACGTCACTGCAGCCGTAAAGGCTTTGACACGTCTCAGACAATGCCACGTCTCGGCTGCGTAACTCAGGTGTCTGCCCAGGCCCTCAACGCAGTCGGAAACAAGTGACTCCTTCCACTCAAACAAAAGCGCAAGGCGCGGTCCTATGACTGCTGCTGCTGCTGCTGCCATGTCCACATCCTCCAGCGAACACGCTGAAGAAGATGCCTGCGAAAGGTCTGCAGTCTTTTCTGCCTTAGACACCCCACCCGATGGAACCTGTTGCGAAGGAGTCGACAGTAGCCCGCTTGCAGGAAGAGAATCCCATGCACTCGCAACATCGGCTGCACTCGGAGCCAGCATGTCCAGCGACAACTCCCTAAAACAGAAAACAAACCCTCAACACCCTCGAATTCGCACAAGTCGATTTTCGGCTAAGGTGTCAGAAAATGCATTCGTCTTTCTGCATAGGTAGATATACATATATATATATATAAATATATGGACATACTTTTACAGACGTATATATTTTCTGTTGACATGTACATATTTATATATATATGTACGTAGTACATATCGATATATAGATATACATACATGGAGATAAGTATATATGTATATATACATACATATAGTGACCTACATACATCCAACTATATATATATATATATATCTGTAGATACATCTATAAAAGCATATACATACAGAGATATACATCCATAAATAGACAGACAGCGATACAGAGATATACATTCATAAATAGACACACAGCGATACAGAGATATACATCCATAAATAGACAGACAGCGATACAGAGATGTACATCCATAAATAGACAGACAGCGATTCAGAGATATACATCCATAATAGACAGACAGCAATACAGAGATATACATCCATAAATAGACAGAGAGCGATACAGAGATATACATTCATAAATAGACAGACAGCGATACAGAGATGTACATCCATAAATAGACAGACAGCGATTCAGAGATATACATCCATAATAGACAGACAGCAATACAGAGATATACATCCATAAATAGACAGACAGCGATACAGAGATATACATTCATAAATAGACAGACAGCAATACAGAGACATACATCCATAATAGACAGAGAGCGATACAGAGATATACATCCATAGGTCAACGGACAGCGATATAAACATATATACACATATACATATAGCTGTATACCCCGAATCCTGGCGTATCTGGGGGTACACAAATCCAGCATTCCTGTGCTCAGTATATGACAGCAAAAGCCTCACCAGTCTCTGAAATGCCAATCTCTGAAGGCCATTGCCAGTGCAAGGATTTGTGCAGCCCTTATTTCATGAAGCTGCCCTTGAAGCAGATGCCACACCTGCAGATACACCGCAGCGCAAGCACCACGACGTGAAACAATGCGGTAGAAGGCTGTACAGCGGAAGAAATCGGCAGTGGGGAGTACATACCTGGTAAAGGATATGCATAGACGTCGGCGTCCAGAAGGAAAGATTGTCGATGGCAGAAGCAAGGGCTGCTAGCTGTTGAGCCTCCAGGCATTTCAACACGGAGCGGCATTTCGCAATGTCAAATGGACAAGGGGGAACCTGAATCCACGTATCACGCAACACTGGCATGCACTGCATGCACTGTTTCTGTCATGAAACAACACCTTGAAACAAGCGTACCAGTTCGCCAATGCACATGACTAGAGGACTCTCCCTTCGCATCCTATGCATGCATGCACGGCGCATGCCTCAACCCCTGCATGCAGCAGCCCCCCACTAACAACAAAACGCCTACCGCGGGATAATAAAAGGGCGAAAACGCAGGATTTTGATCATCTGAAAGTCGTGCATACGCAGCGCACACAGGCAGACAGGCAGATATACATACACATATACACATACAGACATACAGACATACACATGCAGAGATATACATGCACACATACACGCATACACACATACAGACATGCACACATACACGCATACACACATACAGACATACACACATACACATGCACACATACACATGCACACATACACATATACACATACACACACACATACACATACACATACACATACACACATACACACACATACACATACACATACACACACATACACATACACACACATACACATACACATACACACATACACACACACACAGATACATATACACACACATACACATATACATACACATACACATACACATACA